>NW_026892593.1:23065000-23080000 GCF_033815535.1 Pezoporus flaviventris
GAAATTCTACTCATTTTTCCAAATGGTCTCAAATACTGGCATTGGTCAGTCATGACTGAGATAAAACACAATTTCTCCTGCTTTCCTCTGACATTTTGTGTTTTACCCACGAACTGTAATGACAATAATGGATATAATTTTAGTTTTGCTGGGAAACTCCAACAATAACAAAGTTTGTTTAGGGAAAGAAAAAAAGGATCAGTTGAAATATAATAAGGCGTTACTGAGTTTCTCAAATTAAAAGGAAGTCTACACAGAGAGAACCGCCGCTATTAAGAAAGAAAACATTGTGTAAAGTATTCATATAAAAATGTAGACCAGAATCTGCACACCTCTTCCAACATTCAGTTTTGAAAATAAAAAAATTTCCTCCAGAATCTTCTGGGGAAACAGCTATTTTCCTCCTCCAGGCTATGTTTGTACACTTTCACCCATTATGCTGCTTACAATGGGTCTTTCTAATCCTTCCAGAACCAAAACTGGTCATTGGAAGTGCCCATAGCAGAATCTTCTCAGAGGGCAGTTCCCAGCAAAATTTTTCTTCTGCTCAAGAGAATGGGCCTCTGTCTGAAGGACATTCCCCATATCCTGAAATGCCGCTCTGTTGCATTGGTGAGCTCAGCTATTCCTGCTAGCTGGCCAGTAAGCACTTTCTTTCTGTAAAAAGATAAATCAGGGTGGAGGTTTTTTTTCATTTTTTGCACTTTTCGGTAACATGTGCTTGGAGTGGGATTAGGTGTTACTTTGCTTCTGGTGCTTTAAAACTTTTAAGTGTGAAACACCATTCTGCTTATCTATTTTCTATTTTAGTGTACTTCTATAGTATCTGCATGAGAAAAACAACAAGCTTAATTTTTAAATTCTGAGCTACTATTGGTGGTTGCTGGAAATGACAAGCTTTTAAAATAGAACGAGTTTTCTGGAGCTCCATCAATCTAATTCTTACAAAGTCATATAAAAAAAAGCAAAAATATTTGATCATAGTGAATTAATTTCTGAACTTCACTAGACTAAGATCAGATGCCTTCAAGTCCAATGATGCTACTTTGGTCTAGTCTGGTTGTACCTACAGTGCATTTCAAATCATCTGTAAGGCCAGACTTGGTATTACAAGAATTAGCAAAAGTAACATAACATCTCCAAAATAAGTAACTCTTTTATTCATAGAGAAACAACATTTCATACAAGTAGGAAATAAAAATTTGCAATTTCTGCAAAAATAATTTTGTTAATGTTAGTCATTAACATTTCACACTGAACCAATAGTATTAGTTAAAATTTTTATATGGTCCTCTTACATTTAATGTACACTCTACTGAAAGAAATAGGAGAGACAAATAAGAGGTGTTTCCCTGTTTCATGAATCTCTGCATTTTTTAAGAAAAATAATCAATGTTTTGTTTGGGTCAGTATTTCATTTCTGTTAAAAGCTGTGGTTTATGTTGTTTGTTGTACAGGTGTCGTGGTTTAAACCCTAGCCAGACAGCTTGTTCACTCACTCCGAGTGAGTGGTGCCGGGTTGAGAACAATCAAGGCCCCCCCCCCCCCCCCCCCCCGCCCAGGTCTCTCCCCTTCCCCCCGCTCCCGGAGGAACGGGGAGGAGGATCCAAAGAGTGCAACTCCCACGGGTTGAGACAAGAACAGTCCAGCAACCAATGTACAACACAAATCACCACCGCTACCACCGACAACAATGATAAGAGAAAATAACAAGGGAAGAGAATACGATACCACCGGCCAAGAAACGAGTTCCACCCGGAAGCCCGTGTCCGTCCACGTAACTCCCAGTTACCCCCCACCCCAGGCATGATGTGCTGTGGTATGGAATACCTCCCTGGCTACCCCAGGTCAGGCGCCCCATCTCTGCTTCCTCCCGGCTTCCCCTCCTCCCTGGCAGAGCATGAGCCTCACAAAGTCCTTGGTCAGGGTAAACATCACTTAGCAGCAACCGAAAACATCGGCTTCACCAACACTGTTCTCAGGCTGGAAGTCAAAACACAGCACTGCACCAGCTACCATGAAGGGGAAACATGACTGCTACTGCTGAACCCAGGACAACAGGTTAGAAGATCCAGGTCAAGAAAAGTCCCTTTTGTACTAGGAATATTTAATGCATATACTGAAAAATAGTGGTAGCAATGGCATTTTAACTGATGTCAGAGTACTACTCAAATTGGTGCCAAGAAGAGGAATATTATATTTGGGGAAAGGGTGGGAATGAGATTATATTTGTCAAAGCTCTCATAAAGAGACAAATTTACAAGAATGTTGAAGTGACTCAGATACATATATCCAGTAAAAGTCCTGAGCAAATGATTTTCTTTAAGTTAACATGTGACTGAGAACAGCAAGGGTATGGAGAGACAGGGGTGGTATTTGTGAGAGAACATAAAGAGATCATTGTCTCTTATTTACCATATAGAAATCCTTTTGAGGCATTGGCCTTCTTTCTTACATAGCCATAGCTACTGGGATGACTTTGATGAGGAGCTAATGTACCTCAAGTGTCTATAGTTTCCTGGCTAATCCATTCCCTTATTAAAAATGAAACCTTTTGCTGGTTTCTCAACTCACATCAATATACAGAGTACCTCTTAGTATTCAGGTAGCCTATTAAACCAGGTTAGTTTCCATGTGTAGAGTATATTAACATAATCTGCTACCAAAGAAAGCAGCATTATCCATTGGCTGTCTGTCCCCAGGAGATTTTTTTTGTAGTCTTTTCCCTACCATAACTATCAATAAATCTTTAGTTTCTATTGATCTTAGCCCATTTTGCTGTCCTCTACAGTGATTTGGTGTCTGATTACTATACAACTGCTTCCAATATGCATCTTCAACATACAACTTCAATTCTCTTTAGTAGTTGGTGTCTTCCTCTCATACACAGGTGTCTTTTGAGCTCATGTTGTTTCACAGTCTTCCCTCTTAGCCTTGAGGCCAACTTGGACAGTCAGAAAAGACAAGGTAAGCTACTTTTTACTTAGCTGATTCATTGCACATCATTATCAGGTAGGAAAGTCCAACTCAATCTGATATCCCTCCAGAAAAAAAAAAAATCAAGATAAAATCCTAGATGTGAATTGTCAAATTCACTCTGTCTGGATGGATGTCTGAGTTATAATAATAAGTCAAAAATGTATAGTCAGAACAATGAAGAAAACCACATTAGTCAAAAAATGAATGAGGTGCCAAGGGTCTTACATGAGGGCAAATCATAACCAGCCCTCAAAGTGCAATGGATGGGGACATTGAGTAGGAAGATAAGGATCTAAATACAGATATTTAAGCTCTGAAGGCCTTCAAGGGGCTTGTTCTGTAGAAGCTAGATTATAGCTATATAAAGCTTAGACATAAACGAACTCTGACACTGTAGGGGAGGGGGTTATTTCCTTTTTTTTCTTTTTTTTTTTTTTTTTTTAAGGTTAAGTCAGTGTGGCAGTAAGATAGACAAAAGCGAATGGAACGAATTAGGTGGCCAGCTTCCCAAGAAGTCCACTAGAAAAAGGAAAAAAAAAAGCAAAAAGTAAATAGCAGTATTAGCAGTATTGAGGTTAGTTTCTTAAAAACAGAGAAACAGAGGTTATAGTCTTGAAATGAGTAATTCCAAGGACCTTTATAAGAGTTTTTGTCCTCCCAGAGTAGTGAGATTTAACAAACATCCCTGATGACAAACTAGTGCCTTAGTACAGAAATTTTTCTCCACATGGTTAATTAGCCATTGTTATCACAGAACCATTTAGTGCCTCATTGACTATCACATGGCAGGAACAGTGGACCTGTCAATAGATACGTACATTCCTGCATCCATACCACCTCTTGGCACAAACTGTTCCAGTGTAGGTATGTGACCTTGCTGGTGGTCTCCTGCAGACGAATCCTTCTCTGAAGATGCAATCAAACTTCAGAGGCAATAAAAATGCACCAGCATATGCAGAAAAAAACAACACAGTGGGGAAAGGGCAGTAAAGATGAATGTGTCAAGAAGGACCGTTAATCTTGAAATTTCTTTGGAGGGTAATAGCTCTAATTTTACAAGAACTGAAAAAAAATGGGATGTGCATCTTAACATCCTCCTAGCTGTCTCTACCCTTGTTGCTTGGTATTTGTCAGCTGTGGAGTCCTAATCTATATTAGGTGCTCTTATTTTTCTCATAATAAAATTGCTTTGTAGTAAAATAACAGAAGTTCATCTCATTTTCTATTCAAAACTCTGTTTTTAACTATGAACCTTAGAGTTACAAACATAAAAAAAAGTCTTAAAAGGGTTTAAAAAGGTGTCCTGGGTTCAGCAGTAGCAGTCATTTTTCCCCTTCTTGGTAGCTGGTGCAGTGCAGTGTTTTGACTTTCGGCTTGGGAACAGAGCTGATAGCGATGTTTTTGGTTTGGCCAAGGACTTTGTGAGCCTCGTGCTCTGCCAGGGAGGAGGGGAAGCCGGGAGGAAGCAGAGACAGGACACCTGACCCAAACTGACCAAAGAGGTATTCCATACCACAGCACGTCATGCCCAGGATGTAACGGGGAGTTAGCCGGAAGGGCTGGGAGACTGCAGGGTTGGAGGAGGTATCGGTCGGAGCTTGGTCGGGCTTGGGGGGTGAGTTATCGGTCAGCTGGTGGCGAGGTGTTGTATTCTTTTCCCTTGTTATTTCCTTTATCATTATTATCATTGGTGGTAGCAGTAGTGATGTGTGTTATACCTTAGTTACTAAACTGTTCTTATCTCAACCGGCGGGAGTTGCATTCTTTTCGATTCTCCTCTCCGTCCCTCCGGGAGCAGGGGGAGGGCAAGAAAGGGGGGGAAGTGAGTGAACGAATTACCTGACTGGGTTTAAACCACGACAAAAGGGTAAAAAGTCGGCTTTCTGTAAAAAATATTCCAATACCTATTGTTATTACTGAACATGTATATAAATTTGGGTTTTTAAGTCACAAGTTTGCTTACTTGCTTGAAGGCAACCTCTCTGTGATGGAGTTCCTGTGTCAGTAGAAGTAAAGAGCATGGGCATAATTTTCTTCATGGATAACATAGTGGTGCTGGAAATGAAGTGATTCCACATCCTTTTGCCTTCTGAATTCCCTCGTGCTTGCAGAGATTCTTCTGCTTTCTGTTAATTTATGCAAACTGCCATTAAATCAGGACGTGTGAAGATAAGATATCATAATGCACTAATATATTTTTGTTGTGATTCTGAGAATTACAGAAAGTAATGGTATAGCTAATCTGTTATAATTTTTAATTAAATATAATTTGTAATTACAAACTGATATTCCCAATCCAATCGGTCTCATGCTGATATTCCCTTGTGTTTGCTAACAAAAAGCTACACAGAATAATCTCCATGCTGCTACCCATATTCTATCCCTTGTGAGTTACATAATATTTTGATGCTGACTAACATGCACTTTGGGGAACGCATAACAAAATGTAAATATAAGGCATTAAAAATCAGGAGCTGAAACTAGCAAGTCAAAAAATATATAGCAGAAGCTGTGTGCCATAAACCTCTTAGAGATCGACACGGAAAAATGTTGAGGCTTTTTGTTTTTTTAAAGATGGAATTTAAAACATGTAAGCCGGAGTCCAAATCTAATGCCAGCTCCATTTCTCAGAGCACAACAGATTCTCTGATGCAGAAAGATGGTCTAGCTCTCAGGCCTACGAAGATTTAACAGTTGTTGCACTTATGCTGTCCAGCCTTTCTGCTTGCCAGATTGGGATGGCTTAAGCAGAACATTAATATTAGCAGATATGGATCTGTGAGATGTGTGGGTTCTCTTGGACATCCTGCTGGGGTTTTGTGCAGCAACTATGTTGTCTTCTCCTTTTCATGCGTAATAATATGTTGATTCCATCTGATATTGTAAGGTCTTCTCTTCCCAGTGAAGATCTTGGTGGCACATGCATGCTTACTCCTTAGAGGCACCACAAGGAACGTGTTTTTCCTGGGATAGAGAAGAAAATCCTTTCCACTTTGCCATCACCATTACATGTTGATCCACACCCTGAAACAGGATGCCATGGGTAAGGATCAAAAATACTTCAAATTATTTATTTTCATACTCCTCATTTTGCAGATGTGAATTTTCGTAAGTTCTCTTGTTCTAATTTTTGTCCAATTAAAACACATTGTGTGAAATTAAAATATCTTTGGTATTTTTATTGGGCTTTTCTTAAGGAAAACATGACCAATTTCCGCCTCAAAACTCAGTTTGTACTCCCCTCACAGGAGAAATGTAAGGGCTATAAAAATGGTCTTTGTAGTAGAAATAATCCTTTACTCCCTAGGATAGTAGAGCTATAATGTTCATGGATTTATTTTTCCATGTGCTTTGAATTCTTAAATATGGGACTTACAAAAATACATGCCACATACAGGATTTCGGATATCAAAAGACATTGCTCCATTTTTAGCAGACATTTTACACCTTCTAAGCTGTTTGTATTGGTACACAAATCCCAGTTTTGGAGGTTTATGTCAAAACCTTTTGCAACTAGCATTTTACTAGTCTTGTTTTGATCTCAGCATCACAACTATCTATGGAGAGCCTGATCTGGTAAAATACTTTATACTTACTCAGAATGTGTCACCTTGTGGGACTCAAATACAATTACAAAAACCTGCCATTTGAAGAGACTTTTTTTTTTTTTCCCTTTTAGCTCATTTTAATAAATCATATGTACGAGTGTGATTTAATAATAATTTGGTGACTTGGCAACTGCCTCAATGAGCAGGTGTAAAGTTTGAAATGTAAGCACTGTGAAGATCAGCAGGTATTTTGCTGGGGATACTTTAAGGAAAGTGGTTTAGATTTGTGGGATGTTTTTTCCCAGCTGGATGTAAACGTTGGCCTTCACATGTCTCTGATTTAAACCAAATTGATATACTTGAGAAAAGAAGGGCTTTTAAGAAGGTGAAAAAGTGTGAGCTAATTTGTGCAGTGTTTATTAGCCAAAAAAGAGGTAGAAGCAAACAATATGTTGGAAAAGTATAGATATGATTATTCAATAGAAATTTGAGGAAATGATCCTAGCACAGTCCAAGAGACTAATGAGTCCATATTAAGAAAACGGCACAGTGCAGGTCACCTTATTATAAAACAGGATATTACAGAAATGGAGAAGGTGCAGCTGAGGGCAAGCAGAGTGCCACAGCAATACAATGATCTTAGTTATTCAGAAAGGTTAGAGAAACAAGATCCATAGGCTAGGGAAAAGAATTAAGATTGAGATAGAGCCTCAGCGAAGTCTGCCAGAGTGTTTTCATACAATAGGTATAACAGCATTGAAGACAATACCTACAAGAGGATATTTGAACTTTTATTAGTAAAAGTGTAGGGTACAGACCTGAGTAAGGGCACAGTCATTTAGATTCATTTGCTCAATACGTACTAAATAATATGGAGTATAAGTTATGATAAAATGGGTTTATATGGTTTAAAATATAGAGCCAATTAAATGGATATGCATTTTCCCACTTCCGAAAGAATGCCTGAACGTTTTTACAGCATCCCTTACAAATATTTTGCGAAGCCTATGTGGTCTTATATCTAGCCAAATACACATTTCAATTTGGCTTTCAGATAGGCCAAAAAATGAGACATCAAATGTTATAAAAACCCAGAGAAAAGTCAAGCAGGAAGGCTTCGTGATGGTGCCTGTGTAATACAGCTCTTTCCAAAATAATATTCTGATCCATTCTTTTTTTTTCTTTAATTATGTAGCAGATTATGGAGTACTGCACAAACATTACATATGAATATAGATTTACTTGTAAACATCCTGTAGTCCTGAGTGAACAATCAAAACCTAAAGCCTACTGCATTGCTCCATTGTCAGTCAAGAAAGGCTATTTTATTCAGTGAATGTACTGCTGGTTTCATGCATTACAACAACTGGGACTTCTATAAATATAAAAACCTTCATGAGAATATTGATTAGTCTGGATTATTTTCAACACCATTTAGAACTGCAACTGATACTCATAGCAGGCTTTTAGTCTGTTTTAAACACGTTTATACTTTGGAACAATGGCAGTCTCCACTCAGTGGAGAATATCCATCAAGGATGTAGATATGTAATCCTAGAACTAAAGTGTCAGTCCTAAGGATAAGGGGTATTCAGTAGATTGTTTCAGCATTCCCTTTTCACCAAGCAAGCTACGTTCTCTGTCCTTGCTGGATCCCTGATAATTAGTCTCGTCTATCTGTAACGTGCTAAAACTACAGGGACTAAGTCTGACTTCTGGTGTGGAGAGAATATATTTAATTTGTCTTTAAATTTGTAAAATTTTCCTAGTATCATTAAATACAAAATGCTTGGACTATAAAGTAACTTTTAAAAGGCTAAATGAAACAGTGCTGCATTTAGAGAAAAACATTAGTTAGACTAGCTCATATATTTAGATCTTTTTGCAATTACTGGTAGGGAAAAAATCAGGTTAAAAAGAATTAGCATTTCATTGTGTGCTTGGAAATTAGGTACCAGAAAGGTGTGGAAGTAGGTCTGAATAAGAGAGAACTCATATGTTTGGGGAGAAAAAGTGATCACTTAAGAGTCCATGGTGTGCATCTGAAAATCCCATTAGAGGCTGTCAAGCTGCATTGGTCAGACAAAAAGAATATGAAATGGGACCAATTAATACCGATACTGTTGAGTGCATGGCAATAGCTTCTACTTTCTGATTTACAGAGAAGAATACAACTGAGTGGAAATGATTTTGATACATTTGCATTCGTGGCTATAAGTCATATTGTATATAAAGAGCTCTAACAACTACAGTGTAGTGACATTAGACCTTGATTCCCAGTCCAGTGTCTGGGATGATACTGCTGATTCTGCCACTAATCTTTCCGATGACCTTGACCAGATCACTTCTCTTTGTAAATGCTTCATGTACTGGGTTTGTTATATCTTGTTATATCAACCTATCTATATACGTTGTCTATAAGCCTCTACAGTCTTCTGGAGAAATGCTTTTTCATACTGTTGGTACAGTCTGCAGCAGAATGAGCCTATGATCTTCTCTAGGGAGACTTTAAATACCATAGAATCATGCAAGCATCAGAAGGACCATAGCACAGAAAGGGAGCAAATCAAGGGAATTTGGGGGATCAAAGAATTTTAAAGAGTTTCAAATATACAGATTCCTTGCACTGAAATAGCTCCTAAGCTGATTCCAAATTTGATCTATTTGCTCAGCATGTTTCCATGTCCTTGAAACAATTTACTTGTGACAGCTACACATTTTTACAGGTTAGGAGCAGAGAGCTTTGACATATTTTTTTTCCAAACACTGAATAGTAGGTCCCTAGTACTACTAAAACCTGACTTTATTGGTTCTTAATTAAGGAGTAAATAGTATTCTACTTAAATAGAAGTCTGATCTTCAGGCCTGTGGAATCCTCTGCCAGAAAAATGGTTCAGAGGACTCTGTCCTCAGGCATCAGTAAAAAGAAAGGACGAATCAGTCCTCTTCCAGGCTGACTGGAACCACTCCACCTCCTTTGTTTTCTCCATCTTCTTTATTCTCCAAGGTGTGCACCATGGTCGGTGGTTGAAATTGCCACTCTGAAGGTCTCAAGGGGCCATTCAGCCAAAGGTTATGAAGCCAGAGTCTTCATATGTACACTATGTCCATTGTACAGTAATTTCTGTTGTGCTATAGAGCAGGGATGCCTTAGTTAAATAGCAATCTTGCTGTGACAGCTATGTGTCCAAAGCAGACTAACGGCTGTTATATTTCAAATGTTCTTCAGCTGCTTTTTAGCCAGTGAGTTCTCCCAGCAGCTGTCCCACTGTAGTTACAGGGCTGCCTGTCTTGGGCAGACGCCATGGACACTGCCATGCAAAATTTGTATGGGGTGCAACCCAGCCTGGCAGAGCTATAGGCTGTAGCACAGATGGCTTTGTGACTGAGATTAAACCAAAGCTCTTCTGAGGGGTGTGATTTTAATAACAGATAAGGAGTCTTTTACTGAGGCAACATACCCCATTTCCTTTTTTTTTTTTTGTCCTCTGTTTTTGGAGGGCTACTGATTTAGGAGGAGAATTGCCTAGACTTTCATTTACCACACAGTATTTTCCTACACAGTATCAATCGTAAGTGTTCAGAGACAGCAAGCCAAATGGAATGAAAACCAGAGTACAAGCAGTGTTATCCAGCAGGTTTTTCCCCATATTTATAGCTTCTTCTGTTGACTCATCACTACAATAAGACAAAAGATCATTTTGTTCTTGACTTATTAATAGAAAAGGGGATTTATGTGCTATCTGGTTAAAATATGCTCTAGCATTTATCAGCCACCAGCAACTTTTAAATTCTCTACTGAGAAATAGTTTAGTAGACTGAATTTATCTCTGTTACTCAACACTAGAAGTAGCCTAGGAGAGCCTAGAAGCAGTTAGAATATGTGAAAGACTAATTTTTGCATTAGCTGGTCTCAGGTGATGATCAGACAGATAGTCTACAGGCACTTTGGTAGAGAAAAATGAAACTGATGACTATATGATCAGACATCATGCTCTTTCTGCTTGACTAGTTAACATCCGATTTTCAGTGCATAAATTCTACATGGTACCCTTTAAAATGCACTCAAAAGCATGTAAGCTTCACTCTTCCTTTTTCCCCCATGTTTATGGACCATCTTGATGATTCTAAACAGTTCCTTCCAGCTGAAGTGAAACAAGATCATTTTAGAAGAGTTTCACAATGTAGTTCCAGTGTTTCATCAGGTGTTTTATAGCTCACTAGTGAGCACAGTTGTGTATTCCATTTTCTATCATCAGCATGAACCTATGTTTCACACACACATTTTATAGCCACAAGTTCTGATGCTCAGAATCTGCTCCAACTTATAGTTTTAGCATCTCATTAGGTTTTCGTATGCACATGAGAGCCCATTTACACTTCCAACAGGCGGTCCTTGTTTCTCTGAACAGGTAACTCAGGCGAACAACAGCGATTAAAAGCTACATAAACCTGTAGCCTAATCCCCAAACAGATACACTGTTTTATTTTCACATGTAATGCTCTCATCTTATAAATGAGGTTGTTTGTCTTGCATATCAAAGAAAACAACAACATGACTATGAGCACAAGTTCCCAGGCTGTGGGGTGGACCTGCCTGTGTTGGCATGAATACTCATTTTCATCCTTACTGGGGAGTTAATTGGGTTCAGACTAAAAAATGACTGTCTCTAAGGTGCCATTCTCCATTTCTTGCCCATTCAATGAAGAAGCAAAGTTAATTGCTTTCCAAACTTAGATTAGATATTAGGAAAAAATTCTTTACTTTGAGGGTGGTGAGGCACTGGTGCAGGTTGCCCAGAGAAGCTGTGGCTGCCCCATCCCTGGAAAAGGCCAGGTTGGATGGGGCTTTGAGAAGCCTGGTCTAGTGGCAGATATCCTGCCTGTGGCAGGGGGTTGGAACCAGATGAGCTTTAAGACCCCTTCCAACCAAAACCATTTTATGATTCGATGAAATAGTCTTCCTTATGATTTTTAAATTTCTTTTCTAAGCAAATTTTAATGGAAGAAATTAATGTTGAGCAACTGAAAAGTTAAAAATGTGACAATCATGAGGTAGTTCTGAACACACAGTTAAAAAGTGAATCCCCAATACAATAAACAATACAATAAACAAAACAAAGCTGTGCAACCCAAAGAAAACCAACCACAGCTAATAAAAACCCCCTCTACTTTATCACCACTTCTGGTGTAGATTTCTCATGTTTGTGAATGTATCTTCAATATCTGCATTTACACAATACTGATTCACTACAACTTGAGGATCTAGACTGTGCTCTTCCTAATTCTCTAATCACTAGCTTTTTCCTCTATAGAAGTATACTGTTCCAATTATGTTGGATGCAAAGACTATAAAGGTAGAAGGAAAAGTGACATGCAGCCTTTGCCCACTCATTCCACTGTGCTTAATGTTTTCTTGCCATTCTGCACTTACTTTGCTATCACTTGGCCTTATTAACTGAATATCACTGGACTGAGAAAAAAATCCTTCTGATTTTTTCACTGCATTTTTCAAGCAGAAAATATATTAGTGACAGAATTTCTGTTTGCATGAAAGGGAAGAGAGTTGTTACGATCTCGCTGCACAAAGTTATATATAGAATGTGCATGCTAATGACTAGGAGGTGTTGATTAACATCATACTTTTATTTCACACAAAGATGTGTGAAGCTTTCATAACAAAACTTGTAAGAAAGCGGAATTTGCCTCATGTATGTGTTTGTTTATTAAAGTGATACAGTCAGCAGTTTGCCGAAGTCAAACTAACTTTCAGCACATCTCACAGCCTTGCTGGGTAGGAATTACATTCTTCTTGTCTTCCCCTCACACCAGTCCCTGCCCCCAGCCTGGACAGTCAAGATTACAGTTTGTATTTTACTCGCTATTAAAATAAGCACCTTTAGAATAAGCAGATTTAGTTTTGCTCAGGACTCCATCATCCCCACATACAGGTCAATGAGTAGGCAAATGGCTCTTCTCAGCAGTCAGCAGCAGATGGCTGTGCTGATCAGTAGCCCTGGAAGAGCCAGGGAAGAAAAGTATCAAAATAACTGAAGGAAATAAACCAGTGGGTTGCTGAGGGAAAAGGAAGGCCACTCAAATTCAGAGAGTACTTGACAAAGGCGGGCTTTAGAAATCGTTTTTGGTGGAGCTTTTTGCCTATGAAATAAAATTGCCATCTCAGCTCTACTTGTTCTCACTTCGTGCCTGCTCAAGCTGACTTTGTTTCTGGAATGGCTGGGAAAGGCTTTTCAGAGGCAAATCTGAGAGCTGGAGTGGACGAGGAAAGGAATTCCTCTCCTTGAGCTTAAGTAGGCAACTGTGCTGGCAACGGGTATTTTATATGAAATGCCTGGTTCTGCATGCTTGTTTATGCTGTGCTGAAGATTCTCTTACTACTTTTGTTGGTGGATAATTTCATTTGACAAAGTGCTGTAGATTCATCTTTATGTATGAATTTATGAGTACAGAGTGGGAAGAATAAAAAAATAATACAGAACTGAACATGCAGAGTCACAGAGCGCAAATTACAACATTCAGCAGTTCAAAAATGCCAAGGTAGATAATTTTAATTTTCCATAGTACCTCTGTGCCTGTAAAGCTTTAGCTTTTGTTCATGATGATAAACATCAGGTAATCAAACTCACCAAAGAACAGATTAAACAGCTTCAAAACCTGGTTGCATGAGAAGAGAGAGTATACTGCTCACATTTAGCCAGTACTCCTGTAAATGTGTGATGTGTTGTCAACATCTGAATTTCCTATTCTAACTTATGCTGTGGGGTTAAGGAATAAAATTAAGTTTTTCTCTATGTCCCATCTATGCATGGGTTAAGACAGTGTTTGCACAATGGGTCGTGGGGCAGGGTGAAATGCTGTCACCTCCCAAATCCTTGATAACACCCAACTAGTTTCAAGAGATACTTTGGTTTTATAAGTCGCTTTATGCTCTCTCTGGCTTTTGGAACACACTGTAATTCTCAGTAACTTACCTGACATCTGAAGAAAAAATAATGAAAATATAAAAAGCTTTTTTATTTGGGGATTCCAGCATTTCTTTCCTGAAATGTTTTCATGAATATAGTAATATAATGTGAAGAAGGAGCAAAGCAGAAGCTTACAATGTGATTAGATATTTTTTTCCTTGCAGGCTCTCAAATAAATGATACTTCTTCCGGTTCATTGTCTTAATTAATTGGTCCTACTGACTTTACTCATCTTCGAATGCCGCTTCTGATTTTTGCATCCTATGGTTGTCTCAGAGATCTGGCTTTCCTTCTCCGCTGGACTTTATAGCTTTCTTCTACTATTTGAAATTATTCAATCTGCTGTCTCTTCCCATCTGATTAATTTAACAAGTATCCACCTCCTGAAAGGGGGAGGAGAGATATGCTAGTTCATATCCATTCTGAATTAACGCTGCAACTCGGCATGCTGTTTTATGATAATTACTAGAAATCAGCACGTTAGAATGTCTGTGTTACACATCAATGAGGTAATGTTATTAAAGTATTTCTTACCTTAACATAAAAGTTGAATTAAATTCTAAAAGGATTACTACTGATTTTGAGTAACATGTATCCACTTCTCAACAATTAAATTGCACTAACTGCCCTCCCCCCCCCCCCCCCTTTAAATAAGAGCACATATTTAAATAAACAAAATGGCAGAAATATAATGAAAGGAGTTTTCCAGAAGAAAATCTACACAGGAATGATTCCATGAAGCCAAATGGAGGGTACAACTGGTGGCTGGAGAACCGCTACCACCGCCCCACGACTCCAGCTCAGGCTAAGGGAATTCATGTATTCAGTGGCCATAAATGCCACTCCAGCATCTACTGGATCTCATTAACTACCCCATGTTTCTGCTTGATATAGACGTTTTCCCATAGGTGATAAATTGTGGGCTCTGCAGTAGTGATGATACTGCAGTACCCTTCCTTCACTAAAACACTTGGGTTATTACTAACCTGAGAAAATAAAAATAGGATAAAAAAATGTGTGTATGACATAAATATTTAATTTCAATGCTTGCCCTATATTCTTGTATAATAAACAAAAAACAGTCCTGAAATAAAGTCCATAGATCTGGCTGTTCTGTGAAGTACAGGTTTCCCCTCTACACCACACTGGATAATTGTACAGGAGAGAAATAATAAGACAAAAGGAATCAAGAGAAAGACCTTGAAAATCTTAATCTGTTTTTCATTTCTCAGTATAAGACTTGTTTAAAGATGGGAAAGATGCTACTGCAGTACAAAATGAACCATAAAGCTAGACAGTGTTGCTTGATCTTGTTTTGATCCACATCCACACAAAACAAGTTACTAGCAAGCTACTTATATACATATACACACAGAGATAGATACAGTTGTTAGTGCTCACTGTATTAAAAAAGATATAATCTCAGTCTGAGAGGGGCTAAGGGGAAAAATGAGGTAACATGACAATGTTCATATGGAAAACGAGGA
>NW_026892593.1:23090000-23112500 GCF_033815535.1 Pezoporus flaviventris
GTAAGGAATTTTGTAAAGGCTAGTGTGACAAGCTTCTGAAGTTTTAATATGTACTTTGTCAATTTTATAAGAACATCTGTGTATACACATTCGCAGATGCATGGGCTAACAAGGAAAAAAGGAATGCATCCATCTGGAGTAAATTCTGAATCTGCTATCTACAGGACATGTTAAGAGCATTTGATTTTTTACTTAGACGGCGAAAGCAATGATCAACTATTTTTAAATGCTTGCTAAGACAGAACTATTTCACTCAATTCCTTATTAGCACCTTAATTCCCATATTGTTTTTCTTAATATTCTTTGCATAAATATATACAATTTACTTTGAATTAAATCAGAATAGCTTACATTTTCACTGCTAGATGAATAAACTTGAAAAAAATTAATTGAATTCACCAAAGCAGATAAAATATAAAAGCCAGCTCTTCTTTTGGTTGAAATAGACATAAACACAGCAAAACTCTTAACATACAAACTGAGATAAGGTAAAAACATGACTAGTCTCACTGTATATAGGTCCTTACAAATAGAATATACAAAATATGCTAAACAAATATTTAGCAGTCAGCTATAGTACACAACTTCCTTATAGCTAGAATACAAAACAAAGTTTTCTATCCAAGTATTACTGGATTACGATCTGGGTTAGTATCCCACATGCCACTGCACAGTAATTGATAAAATAATAAAGAACAAGACATGCTGCCTGATTCTCTTTACAGATTTAACTCTGCCATACAGATTAAAAATGTAAATTGAGCCTCATCTGTTATATTTCACTGTTGCAGTATTTCCAGTGGACACCTGAGGTTTGAACACCCCAGCGTGAGCTGAGGTCAAGCAGAATCTACCTCAGCACAGACTTTAGTGAATTTGAATACAACTATTAGGACCCACAGGCAACAAGGTGCTCCAATTTCCATCTGAATTTAACTATATTTGTTCTAATTTGTTTGGTAGATACGTATCAAGGGAATGTGAGGTCATTTAGAAATTACTTTCATCACTGAAAAACAATTGAACTGTGTCTTCTGGAAGGTGGAGAAAACCCATTCATCCATTTTTACGGTAGTACAAGTAACTGTGGGCCTTGAGATATAAGGGACCTTTGAGAAGGTTGGGTTTTTTACTTAGTTTCTTTTTTAAAACATCTGTAAGTGTTGAAAAGAACTTCTGAACTCCATTTAAGCTTCAAATTGTGGATGTTTTTTTATGTAAGTCTTCAATGTTTTTAATCATGAAATAATGCTATATTTATCGCTTCTAGATATTGGAACACTATTATTACAATATTCTGTTCCTTATGTTGCTAACAAGAAATTTCATTTTGTGCACCTGTATTCTTCATTGCGGTGGCCCTCAAGGGTCTGTACTGGGACCAATACTACTGACTTTCTTCAGTGACACAGCCACTGGGATTGAGTGCACCAGCAGTAAGTTTGCAGATGACAGCAAGCCGAGTGGAGCAGTTGATCTGGTGGAGAGAAGGGATACCACTCAGAGGGACCTTGAAAGGCTTGAGGAGTGGGCCTGCATGAACCTCAGGAAATTCAGTTAAGCCAAGCACGAGGCCCTGCACCTGGGCCTATCCCCAATATCAGTACAGACTGGGGGATGAAGGGATTGAGAGCAGCCCTCCCAAAAATGACCTGAGGATACTGGTGGATGAAAAATCGGACATGAGCTGGCAATATGCACTTGCCATCCAGAAAGCCAATCTCATCCTGGGCTGCATAAAAAGAAGTGTCACCAGCAGGCTGAGGGAGGTGATTCTCCCCCTGTACTCTGCTCTGAGATCCTACCTGGAGTACTGCATCTAGCTCTGAGGTCCCCGGTACTAGACAGCATGGACGTGTTGGAGTGGGTCTAGAGAAGGGCCACAAAAATGGTCAGAGGGCTCTAACACCTCTCCTATGAAGAAAGGCTGAGAGAGTTGGGGTTGTTCAGCCTGAAGAAGAAAAGGCTCTGGGGAGACCGTATTATGACCTTTCAATACTTCAAGGGGGCTTTGTAAGAAAGATGGAGACCTTTTACCAAGGCCTGTAGTGACAGGACAAGGGACAACATTTTTTAACTTGAGACATAAGGAAGAAATCTTCTATAATGCCGGAGGTGCGACACTGGAACAGTTTACCCAGGGAAGCTGTGGATGCCCCATGCCTGGAAGTGGGTTGGATGGATATCCCCACCCACAGCAGGGGGCTTGGATTAGATCTTTAAATGTCCCTTCCATCCCAAACCACTCTATGATTCAATGCTATGCTTTCCTTTCCATGCTTACAGAATTCTGACTACAGAACTTTCATTTTTTACCATATGAGTTCAGTTCCTTTAAAGGTAGTGTCCAGGTTGTTTTTATTACATTTATGTGGTTGGAATGCTGCCACTGTACAAACAGGGAAGATTATAAGATATAGCCATTAAAAAAGCACTACACATGAAGATACTAGTTCCCCTTGTGCTGTAATTTTTTAGTATTGAGACTTTTTTGCAAGGACAGTTCAAAGATTGTTTTGATAACTAATCTGTGGAAGACATACTAGCTTAAAAAACTAATATTTTTTGTCAACTATACTTTCCTTCCAGATCAACAGTAAACCAAGACCAAATCAATCAGTTCAGTTTTTCCATGCAAAAATAAATTTCATAGGCTTTTCTACCAGGAGCTTAAGAGTACTGCTTGCAGAAAATGCTGCCACACAAACTTTCTGGAAGTGTAACCATAAGGAATACAATATTGGCTCTTGAAACTAACATTTCTCTCAGCTCTAGAGTTTGGTTTTCAAAATCAGAGGTTGAAAGGCAAAGTTCAGGCACGTTGTTCAGAGATGTAAAAGATCTTACATTTCTAGCATTCTCTGTATATTTTGAGGAGGAAGTAACAATACAAAATACATATGAAAAACAAAACCTTTTTTCTTTTCTTTTCCATAAGCAAAACAAGATTTGACCACCCATCTTTTAAATTGGTTGACAATTCCTATCATCTTGAAAACTTTCAGTATAGCATAATATATCTCAAGATATTCACTGCGCATAGAATGCAAAATATTTATTGGTATTTGTTTTTAACTAACATTACAATTTGTGTGTATGTTTCAATACATTTAAACATAAATTCCAAAGAGTATATGCCATGTCTTTTTATTAATAACTATGCTACTTAACTCCTAACAACAAGCCATAGCTCAGTGATGCCTGATCAAAACTTATCTATAAACAATTGGAATCTGTATTTGAATGATGAGTAAATTGATGGAACAACCCTGTGTTCAGAACTAGTCAGTATTTTTCATTAATGACACAGAAGATAGAATAGAAAGCATGGTTATTATCTTTGCAGATGTCAATAAAATGGGAGGTAGTGCAAGCACATTAATGAAGATGATGAAATTTCGAGTATGTGGCAACTTGAGAAAATCCAGTTAGAGGTTTAGAAAAAAAATATTATACGAAGAAAAGCTGAAAGAAGGATGACTTAGGTTACAGAATGAGCAACAGGTCAGATGCTAGAGAAGTGACTGAGTTCAGTCACTGCTAAACTCTTTGGCAGAATAAAGGGATGACAAAGTTACTTCTTAATGAGTATTATTTCAGTATCATGTTCAGATGTCCTCATCAAAATGGCTGTCTCCTATTGAACAAATGCTGGCAAACTAAACCTCTGCCTAAGCTCAGGACTAACAGTGCAGTGTAACAGAGGAGATGCCTGCAGCAACAGCAAAAATAACATACAGCAGTACTACATTATTTCAAAGAACTTTTTGGCAAAGATATAAACAAATGAACAGACTCATTCCACCTTCTTTACAATTGGTGGTTCTACCTTTATAAAAGAAAACTTTCCCTGTACTCCAGCAATTTCAAAATGAAACTCTCTGTAAGAGGCCTCTGCAACAGAAAAGGATTCTAGTAACATGGAGAGCTGCCTGCTCATCTCAGAACATTACTTCTTCCTTGCTCATAGATCGCAGAATATGAAGTCCCTCTGACTCTGTGTCTGCCTCAAATACACACTCTTCTGCATGCTTTACAGCTTTACACTGAGATTTTTCTCTCACTCCTGCAACTGGCAAACTACAACTTCATGTTATGCTCTCTGATGTATACTATATGCTTAAAGACATCATTGTTTATAGAACAACTGCCAGGTGCCAGGAGACAGGTAACAGTTGCTTAAGTTACAGAGGCCTCATGAAGACCGTTTGTAGGCTGCTGGAGAGGAGCTTTGAGGCTTCAAAAGAAAAAGACAGATAACAGGACAGGCAGCTGAGGGATAAATATACACTAGGAAGGAATGTATAAAGTAGCTTCCAAATATTTAGAGATGAAGCCGAATTCCCAAAGCCTACAATAACTCTTCTGATACAAGGTGAACTTGTCTTCTGAGTTTTGCACAAGCCTGATCCTGCCTTAGGAAAACTTGTAGTGTTACAGCTACTAAAATCCTGATAAAATCTAGACAACGGAAACAAGTGTTACATTCAACTTTTAAACACTGGAGCTTGTCCTGTTGCTGACAGGAAAACAATCAGTTCCTATAACAGAGTACATGATTTCTTAATTAAATTGAGTTGAGCTGGTGTCAACAAGGAGAAAAGACACTTGGTGCAATATTCTCAATTATGGATAGCATGTTTTCTACAGAGGTTTCATGTCATATCAGCTTTAATTTAAGGGGATACTGAATCCAGAAAAACAGCAGTGAGAAAGCAGGACAACAAAATAGAAATCATTATAATAAACAAGGTCTGGACTCGATTAGTAGAAATAGTGCTCACCCCAGGTTTTCAATAGGAAATACAACTTGTCTTTGGAAAAAATATGAAGTCAGACAATGTTTTTTATAGCCATCAGCAGTGAGGTACTACAAAGACTCTTCCTAAACCAGAGATGTAATAATTTAAGTTTCACTGTATTTCTATCATCCAATTCTATGGGGGGGGGGGAGAGGGAAAGCAGGCAAGGGGTTTGGTGTTGAATCCTGAAACCCACTGGGGAAGTGCCACAACCCCTCCAGCATTCCCAGTGGAATCTGGGTCCTCTAAACATTGTTGTCCATATCCAAGAAAAATCTCTAATGTTCTGCTAAAATCATTTAAGGGAAAGTGCTGTGGGACACCATGACAGAGACATGTAGTCTCTCAGACAGCTAAGTCATGTAATGACTGGCACTGAAAAGACTTTGCTCTTGGCTTTGTACTGAAGAGGTGGTAGATGCTGAGAGAGAAAAGCTGCCCAGGTCCATGTGCTCACTTGTGAGCTTTTTAGCCAAGCGAATGTTTTGCAGCCAGTCATGTAATTTTTTTAAGACCTCTCAGTGCACTTTTTATTCCACACAGGGGCTGCAATAATCAGTCTGAAATCGTAAAAGGGTGATTTTTTTTCCTGGGTTGCAGCTGAAAGTATTTTGTATTGCTAGGGTGACTTAGGCACCTAGTAACACTAGAGAGTTTTTTACTTTGGTATTCAATGGCACAAAGGGCAATAAATTAGATGATGTCTTGAAGTCCCTCCCAGGCTTATTTTCTATGAGACTTTAATTTGGATACTATTGACTCACAAGCTTTCCTAATGCTTCATGTAGAAGTATATAAAGATGACGAATTTTCTGGAACTCAGCTGAAGAAAGCTTTCCCAGAGGAATCTTTGCGACTGAACAGTTTCTAAGCCATATGTGGTATGACAACCTCGGTTGATTATTTCTTTAAAGATTTTGTTTGCCTGTTAAAGTAATAAAGATTTTTAAAAGTTTAAAAAAAAAAAAATTAGATAGCTCCCAAACAACTTTAACCACTTCCTAAAACAAAAGATGCACAGTTTGATGCATTCTTCCTTACAATTCTGTAGACAGCCTTAGCCCACAGACATTGTAACTACAAAACCAGCTGGTTAATCTGCAGATACTCTTCCAACCATACTACTTCTTCACTGTCTTTACTTCCATTACATTGACTATTCTTCAATAGAACAAAAGAACAAACAGAACATGCTATACTTGTGTAACACAGTATCTTTGACAGAACTGCACATTTCCAGTGTAACTTTTAACTTTGAACACCTGCAATTTTTATTTACATTTTTACTTATCACCAACACTGCCCTCAATTCTTTCATGCTGTAGGCATCCTATAAGTGTGGTTTTGATTCAGCTACACGAAGTGTCCTGTGTACATTAGGAGGAGATATTAAAAAGATTCACACCTACAGAATTCTTCAAACTGTGGAAGTCTGACAACTTCTGTGTACAAGTCAACAAGGGAAGCTACTCAAGCACAATAATACTGTGGCCAAACTAATTCTTTCTGTACATTCCTGTATTTTAGTATTTGAAGAAAATTTTTAATCTTTAGTTTTTTCGGAGCATCTTGACTAAAGATTTCTCTGTGCTAACATCTAACACTGTATAAAGTGTTTTCCTAGTTTAACCTGATGAAAAACAAACTATTTACAACTTCTATTACTTTTAAAGTTGTGACTTTTGTTATACTTTACTATGAAAATACCTTTAACCACATTTTATTTTGCAAAATGATAATCACTATATTATAGAGGTAGTAACTGACCCCTTTGCTGTGGCGTGGGTTGTTTTATTTGCTCGTTTGTTTGTCTTTTTTTTTTTCTCATAGATCTGAGCTAGCACTGCCTCAGGAAGAGCTGTATCTCACCTTGCCAGTACAGCTCTAGGTCTGTAGGATATTCTATAGTAGCTTAAAAAGAAAAGCTTTCCTTTCCAATCCACTCTTCCTGATCCAGAATTTTTATATTTATGCTTTAGTAGGCAAATGGAGACAAATCCTCAAATCCTACAGTATTTTCAAGATATCTAATTCTATTACTTTGACTTTCTACAATTTCATGCTGTTATAAAAAGTTTATTATTTTTCTTAAGTAGAAGTGAATTGTTTATTGACATGAATATGTTCAGCCATTTAGGGAAATACTAATCCAAATACTGAGAAAGGGAAGAAAGAGTATTAGATGGGTAATTAAATACAAAGTCAGTAATACTGCAACTATCACTGAATCCATTATTATTTTTCCTTGAACATCAGGAATCAATCCCCCATGTATATTCACATATACTGAAATGCTGCAGAAGCATTATTATTTCTAGATAAAATAATGCCTATATGGAAATCTCAACCTGTAAGCATGAAAGGGGGGAAGTACCTATTGTCACATATCCTTGTCAGGCAGCTGAGGGTGTGCTACCTCATTTCACTAAGGAGAGGGTGAAGCTATAACATCATGATGGAAGAAGACTGGAAATGCGATGCCTATAGAAGCACTGCTCCTCAGTGGAGATATTTCTGTTTTGCCAACTTGCCACTTTCAAATTATACCCTTCCACCCTGGGTCCTCCAAGAGCTGTGCTGAGAAAAAAAAAAGGAAGCAGCAATCTTTTCTTCTCTCAAATGCAACACTGAAACACACAAAAATATGTTAAAACATACTCCTTTTTATATCTATCACCTTTTCCATCAACAGGATTTCAAGTCTACTGTGGTGGAGCTGGTACACTGAATTGGTGGTGTGGAAAGCAGAGACAGCAGCCCTAGCTGGCAGGCACTGTTGCAGACTGACGGGAGATAAGAGTGACTGGAATAATTAATTAGGCCACTAAAGTTTGTCTTCTTTAGCTCATTGCTAGAGGAGACAGCATAAGATGAAATTAATGATCAGTGGTCACAAAGTGCCTCTGGTGCATCAAGCAAGGTATAGAAACAAGTAAGAATGAGTTTGTGTATGTCTATTACTGCTTTTACAACCTTGAAGACTAGAGATTTTCTTTCCTATTGATAACAGGGGTTGATAAAATTTTATCAGTGACTGCAAAAGAAGGTAGTGTTCTCAATGCATTCCCATCAATTGTTCTAAGATAAAGAGTAGGTGAGTCCCTCTGGGGGGAAAAGAATCACAAACGCCATCATTACTAACTGCACAAAACTGGTCTGGCAAACACTTTTCTTTAGTAATACCTTAGAAAGACGCACCATTGCAAGAGGATATTTACTCAGTGCAGGGCATGGCATTTCATAAAGTTTATCCTGGCTCAGTCCTTCCATCCACACAAGTCCTGTTAATGGATTTCCTATCCTATAGATACAGACTGCTCCCCCTAATTTGATGTCATCTGCAAACCTGATGAGAAGGAGGTCCATACTTCAGGACATCAATAAAGATGCTAAACAGTACAGGGCCCAGCACATTCTTATGTCCCAGGAGAAATCAGAGAATACCCGGGTTTTGCAAATGGAAGACCACAGTAAAAGGCAAGAACAATTACTAATGGGATATGATGCTCTAGCATGAACACAGCAGAGGAAAGCTACCCTTGAGTTCATACACATATATCACATATCAGAGGAAAGGGGGACAGCAGGAAGATACTTGTTGTTAATGTCTGAAAATCTGAACATGACAGTATTTTAAAAAAGAATATGCCATAAGATACACAGATGGTCTGAAAATGAGGAACAAAGATTAAGAAGGCAGTTTAATGCTGAAGTCCAAAAGATGATTTTATCTGTATCTTTTTAATTTTAGAGGAATATAGATTACAGAAAACACTGAGACATCACATTTCTATAACAGGAAAAAACTCTCAAACCTTTGTAAAAATCACTTAGAAAGTCATTGGTTAACAGGGCACTCATTCCCAATTAATCCTGCCACAACTATGAAAATTTTTTCTTGCTCATATTTGCACAGAAAAAAACGTTCTGGATTTCAACATTAGCAATTTTGCTAATGCTGTAGACTACCAAGAGTGTACAAATTTTCAAAGTTCTAATAAAGTATAGATCTGGGAAAACTCCATGTCTTATCTGGGAAAAAAAAAAAAAAAAAAAATTAATGAACTAAAATTGAGAAATGGGGGTGTAAGCAGTCACAAGAATATCAGATGGAGATTAGGAGTGATTAGGAGTGACTGAAGGCAGAATAAGAAATGAGGGAAAGCCAAAGACATGAAGACAAATGGTTTCCTGGGATGAAATCCAGATCTCATTTAAGTCAATGGCAAAATTCCCCTTGACTTCATTAGGGCCATGATTCCACTTGAGAAGTTTATTCACAGCAGAAGATGTAAGTGAAATAAGCAATATATCTGACAGAAACCTTGGGGAAAAGGGGGAATAACCAAAGGGAATACACACTGAACCACGTATTTTTCTAATAGACAAATGAGGTGGAATAACAAGTATATGCAAGACCACTAATTTTACTTGCCCTATGAGGCTTCTAAGAGTAATACAATAGTAAACAAGGAGAGCTGATGGATGTAAATTAATTTGCAAATTCCTGTGAGAAACTTCAAAAACCTAACTCATGATAAAATTAGACGTAAAGATTTGCCAATAACAAAACTAGTTGGATGACAAAAGAACAAAAGATTATTTCACAATATGGAGGTAGGTTAACAGTGAGAATTCTCTTAAGATCCTACATTACATTTCTGTCATGAACATAATTAAGAATACCTCAGAAGAAGATACAAACAGAAGTCACAACACAATATATTTAAATTATTCATATGTAAAGTTAACTGTGAAAAAAATAACAAAGCTGACAATCCATGGCAGGTCAATTTACTGTTGACAAATAAAAGAAAGAAAATAAACTACCCATGTACATCTATCTACTGCAACTACTTATTAGGAATCCTTCAATGGTGCCTCTCTTGAAGAAGTCAAACCCCAGTACATTAGACTAACTGGGAGAGAATAATGACAGTGACAATAATATAAAACATGTTTATGTATTTATAGTAGGCTCTCACTTCAACTTGTATGTTCAAGGTACTTGACTACCTTTTAGCTATTACTCACTCATCTCATAAACAATATAACAGAATACAGAAAAGAAAAACAGAAGTGACCTATGACATGCTAAACGTACCTCTGTGAGGAAACATTAAACATAATGGGAGTGATTTAATTTAGCTGTCACTGAAGTCAACACAAAATGAGTAGCAGCTTGGAGATATGAGGAAAAGTGATAGATTAGAAATGTCGATCAAAGGAAATATAGGGAAAAAAGCAAATATTCACCTTCATTTTACCCATACATAAATTAATATGGCATATTTATGATTGTTTTTTCATTAGTTATACCAGTGGTAATTTATTCTAATAATTAAAAGGCACAGAGCTACTGCTAAAGAAAGTTTTTAGAATCAGTAAGTTACACAGATAATGAGTTGTGGTTTTTTTTTAAATTTTATTAAATATTTTAATAGGATTAAAATACGTGAGTATTCAGTAATTCCAAGATGCCAGCTGCCACTACTCTACAGGAAAACATCTTAACACATATTGACCTTCACATTGCAGAAGCCAGTCAACTTCTTCATGAAGACCAAGAGCAAATCTCTCTTTCTTTCTACACCATAGGCACTTCCCAACTCAGGGATGATTTTGTGATGCTTATCTACAAAATACACAAACACATTTGATCCTAAAGTGACTGGAGATGGAGTTCAGTGCTTCTTGCCCTACCAGTTTAGCCATGCCAACATTTTCAGGAATCAAGTTCTGATTAAGATGATATGACATAGATTTTCTGATTCTAGTGACTTATTAAAATTCCCATCCTTGACATTGGCTTGCTCCCTTTGGTGTCTAAATAAATGTATTTTTTCTGTGATAGAACCATAAAAAAGTTGCAACTTGACTAGAAATTAGCTTAGGGCACAGCCCTCTAAAGTCTTTCAAACCGTCAACTACATCTAGCTCAAACGTCAAAAGTTAACATGCTAAACAAAGAAGAGGATTAGGGAGAAAGAGCACAGAAGTTTTAAAGGTAAAAATTCAAAGGAAAATGACAAAGGACTAAAGATTTGAGTGTCTGAATATTTTTGTCGTTGAAGAACCATTGAAAAAGAGCAAGCCTGAAGACAACAAAGTTGAAGAAAAGAGGCTATGGATCTGGCACGCTCTGTAGTATCTAATGGTTGGGAAGTTCTAAAAACTGTACCAGTTATACAGAAACTTAGCAGCAGCAACTAAATATATCAATATTATGTGTGGGTTAGAGCAGGCAAATGTTCTCTATGTGAAATCTGGAAAACTATTCAGTGATCCAGGAAAAGCTGAGGGAGAATTTGGACTGTACTATGTGAGGTTTTATGCATCTTAATATAAATGCAGGATATAGAGAATTGCTTTTTCTATTTCTGTTGAAAACTTTTACATCAGTAAACCTCTGCTATCCCAGAAAACATACAACCGAGCAGTTAGACAGTGTGGGACAAAAAAGGCTGAAAATAACATCCTTTTACCAACACTTCAGAACACTTTTTTGACGTATTGTAAGTTAATCATCAACATTTGTCTACAGTGGCACCTAAACACTGTTCTAATGCAGCAGCAAGGAATTAAATGGCATTACACTAACATCTGAGCATGGTACATTTTTTTCTTCTGTACCTAGACATTTACAAATGTAATAATGAACAATGTATTGCATTGTATATATTTTGTTTGGCTGCAATATACTGCCCTGGGAAGCAGAAGTCTGTTGATTGATAAGTATACTTGATGACTACTTCAAAAGTTTTAGCAGTATTTCCTTTCATACGCTGAGTTCCTTGGAGCATTTATTTTTGTATTTTTATTTTTTCCCAATGTTTAAGAGCATGGACTCGAAGTGATGACTACCCTTCCCTGCTCCAACAAGCCTGGAGAATGGCCAGCCCTTTGGTATTTTTGTTTTGCTGAACAGTTAACAAGTAGAACCCCATGTCACACTTGGCAAGGACACGTGTCAAACTGACCTGTGCAGGACTTGTCTGCACTGCCCTAGCTGAGACTTGTCACATTACTTAAATCTTATGCTCAATATATATTTTTCATTCAATCTTAGAAGTAAGAGTGCTTAAAGATACTTTGCTATGAAAGCTGTTCCAGATTACAAATAAGTGGACTTGGACAATCCAGCTAGTCTCCAGTTACACAGAGCATACATGAAAAAACTTTCTTTTTCCAGATTTATCATAAGAATTGAAGAAAATATGGCTGGAAGGAACCTCAACAGATCATATGGCCTCTTTATCCTCTTTCCCTACACCAAAGTAGGATCGTTTATACCTAAAACACTTCTGACCATTTCCAGTGTGTTTTCAGAAGCCTCCAGTATCAGTGGTTCCACTGTGCTGGTACACATATAAGCACTTAATTATTCTACAGTCAGAAAGGATTTATTTTTCTGGTGTCTGTCCTAACTCTTCTTCCTGAAATGCTAATCAGATATTTCTTGTCCCATTCCCAGTGGACAAGTTCATTCCCATCTCTGCACAGTGTTCTGCAGACTGTTATCATTTCCAGTTTCTCTCTTCCCTAATATTTTTAGTCCTTCCAGAGTCTTCAGAACAGGCCAAACAGAAGAACTGGATGGAGGACAGAGCTTACTGTTACATACAACATTGCTGTTAATTATGCTTTCACAATCACATACCTTTCTCAGTACACATTCAGTTTGTGACCTGATACAACTTTCAGAGTTTTACGAATGACTGTGTACCCAGTCATCATCACCTCATATTTAAACCAGAGATTGTTCTCATATGTAATACTTCAAACTTAATTCTAAATTTTATCAGAACATTTCACAAAATTGCAAAAATTACAAAAAATCACAACATGGAAATATTAATCATGCTTCATATTTTTATGCTATTATAGATTTAAGATATAGATTTGAAGAGCAACATGCCTGAAAAACATGTTATACCTGTATGGTCTTTGCAAGAAAACACAAATATAGTCTGCCTGAAGACTGAGCTGATTAGCTGAGAGATCACAGAGCCTGGGTTAACATACCATGCCTCTTCAAGTGCGTATTTTGGTCTGTGCTTAACAAACTTCTCCTTTCCAGGACACTATATTCCAGCCAAATGAAACATATATATAGTGCGATACATTGTTTGTTACCACATCTGTAAATATGTGGCTACAAAATAATAAGAAAAAACCCAGCATGTTTTAAGCTGTAATTTCAGTAACTCCAGATGGATACAGAAGCATAATAATTTCTTTCATGATGCCATGAATAGAAGGGCATGCATAGCAACAGAACACTACTTGATAGATGCTTATCTCAAGGTCTGTCAGAGCTACCAGTCATGGTTTACCTTCTGGTTTCATCTACATATACTGCTGTCTAATGCCAATTGGCATTGTGTCAAACGCTTCTCTAAACAAAGTCTGATTCTACCTGGGGAGAATTACTGTGTAAGTAATATACAACTTCCATTCAAACTACATCTCAAGATGCTTTTCAAAAATTAACTCAATTGCTACCTAAAGACTGCAAGAGTTTGGGGATACGATCTGAAAAACCTGTCTGTTTTGCCTTTCTACAGCACTTACCACAACAGGGCCCCAAACCATTCTTATTACCACACTATAAAAATAAACCACAACAGTTTAGCTGAATCTAGCTAAAATACGGGCTTTTTGCCCCCATAAGAACAGAGAGAAAGAAGAGTCACATTATGTACAAATACATACGGAATGCTTTGAAAAATTGTTAAGACCTGCACATGAAAATCCAAACTGTGTAGTTTTATGGAATGTCTACCAGAAAGACTAGGAGAATGGAGTCTACTGAACCAGAAAGAGCCTGTTTGGTCTACCAAAATGAAGATGCAAAGTTCAGTGCTCTCTCTAGAACACATTTGAGAAATAAAGAGTAAGAAAGACTACGTAAGCTAGAAAATATGCACGTTAAACTAAATTGAAATATAGTCTGGAAATTGAAATGTAGCTGATAATCACCAAAAGAATGAAGTTCCACAATAGCTTTCAAGATAGACTATGATAATTTTAAGAAAGGAACTGTATGACATGGTTGTCTACAACATAACTCTGATTTCCTGTGTTCTTAGAAGAAGAAGAGACAAAAGCTTGGAGGACATTTTTTTCATCTGTGATGTCTGACAATGCCAAATTTGCAAGGAATGAAGGAAAGGAGGTGGAAACATAACAAAAAACTAAAAATCAAGTTGGGGGAAGTCCCTAATTACACAAAGTACTACTATCACAGCATAATACTGCATCAAAGAAACATTTCCCCTTATCCATCTCAATCAGAAGCTCATGGAAGTCTTTGAAAAGGGTTAGTGAGAGGTCACGATCATACAAAGGTTCTGCTACATCATTAAACCTCTATTAATGGATACAGTGAAACAAATGAACTTCGTAAGTCTAGGTGAAGGAGAAAGACTACTGGATTTGCTCAGCCTAATTAAAGATACACATTTAATACTGTTGTGAGTTTGAGAAAAACACTGGAACACCTGTGTTTATAACCCCAACAGAGATTACACCACAGTCTGTATTTCACTTACATGTTCCCAGCACTGTTCTAAATCACAGACTGCTGTTAAATGCAAATGCACTTTGCCAGAAGATTGTGAGCGTTGCTTTTGTATATGGACTTTACTGGGTATAATCACAACTTGAGTCACCTTGAGATTTTATTACTTTCATGTGACCTACACACGAGGTTTCACACTGACGTCTTTCTATAAACTCTAAAAAAAAGTGCAATGAAACTTTCAGTCTTTTAAAATGTGTAAAGTGCTTAGAGTTAGAATTCTGAAGATCTGACTAAAAGTCAAATAACAACACTTCCACAGCATAATGGCCTATATTTTTCAGTTAATCTTTGCTTCAATTTATGGATTGTAATTAAAACTACTAGTGTAAACACTATCAACTCGATATAATTGTATGTTTTTATTTCACTGTTTACATGATATGTAAGTTTAAAGATTTTGGACATGTGTATTTGCAGAAAAAAATCTAGAAAGTCTACTCTCAAAAATGACTCGAAATCCAAATGCAATCATCAAAAGGGGCTAAAATTCCTAACTGTAGGTGCATTTTTAGAAATATGGTGTTAATGGCACTATCATCTTAGCATGAAAAGCAAGAATACACTGAGAATTTGTGACAGCAGTACCACAAAGTTTTCAGCAAGATAGCTTCCAGAAAGAACATGTGAACCCCCGCTCCAGGAGCCTACCAACTTCTACAAGCCAAGCTATGGGGATCTGACACTTCGCAGCTGGAAACACTATATATAGGGAGAGATCTTTTCTTCAAGACCATTGGGAATGTATTGTTAACATTCAACAGTTGGAGCTGGAATAATGCAAAGGAGACATAGCAACCTCTGCTCCAAAGTAAGACATGTAACACTTAAGATACTAAGGAGGAAATGATAAAGGACTGGAATATCAGTCTTGGAAGATAAGAAAACTGATGAACAGAAGCAAAACACAGAGGATGAATGGACTGAAAAGTAAAGTAATGCAAAACAATAATAAACCAAATATTTAGGATAATATTCAAGTGAAAAGTTATGTCAATATGAGTGGTGAAAAATATTAATCGAAGCATCATTGCTTATTTTTCCATTAGTGTCCACATATGAATGGCCCTGTATGAAGAAAGTTGGGACTCACAGTCACACCTTAAAGAGTTTACTGTCACATGATTGATACAGTTAGTAAAGGCAAAAAAAAAAAAAAATTAAATGGTAACAAAATAGTATGATAAAGTGTTGGACTGATGGACTTGCCTGTCACTTTCAGATGCTATGCAGGGTTAGGCAAAGACAAAATCATTTCACTGTGTATTCTCAGAATAGAGCATCCTTCAATGGGAATATGCTCAGACAAAAGTTATAACCTTTAAGATCCTGTTTCCTAGCTGTTCCTCTTTTTATATAAAAATAAAAATCAATTGTTGTCACAAAGTCTCTTTGCCCATTATCTTCCCTATGATAGATTTATGAATAAAAATGTGTGAAATTAAATTATACAGGCACTGAAATATCATCTGATTAGGTGAAATATTCTTGATGAACAAGGATACCCAGAAAACACTACAATTGCTTCCACATTCATCTGCTCAATTACATGTTTCCCACCTATTTAATAATGCTTGTTATATCCCTGTTAATTGATGTGTTTTGAGGGTTTATTTTCTCATACAGTATGTCAAGTCTTCTATAATGAACAAGAGACTTGGATCATAGCAGTCTCCTAGAACAGAACAAGTCTCCAAGGTAAATGCAAAAAGATCATGAAATGGACAATGCAATGATAACAAAAAAAAAAAAAAAAAAAAAGAAAGAGGGGGAGGGAAGACAGGGGATCGGAACATTATGAAGTTAAAGAAACAAGGGAATGAAAGGGATTTAAACAGGAATGATAGGTAACCTACTGTAAGCCATGTGAAAGCTTAACAGTGGGGGACTGGAATAATCAGATATGGGAACAACCTGACAATGGAATGCTTTCAAACTGAAGTACCTCAAAAGTAAATGATCTTACAGCAGAATAATCATATTTGCCTCTGGGAATAAAATTTAAAGATAAAAAAGTTTGAAAAAAAAAACCCAAACCCAACCGCAAGTTTGATGATTATGCAGATAAAACTGCAAAAAGAAAATGATCCAGTCAGGGCAAGAGTGGGAAAGGTAAAGCAGTAGGGCCGGGAATGACAACAGAATACAAAAGAAAAGGTGACTGTAACCACAGATGGTTGGAACTCATCTTTTCACAGACAGAACTAAAGATGAAGGACTGCACTGGACAAGCTCATTTTTAGTAACTCATTGACTCTTACTCTTGTTCATTTAATAAAAAGTTATGACTTCTCACAATGACCTTATATAGTATTTTCCAAACAACCTTAAAGCTCACGGGGTATATGTGTGTCTTGACATTTGGCTTCAAACAATTCCTGTCCTACAGAATTACAATAGATGAACACAAAGTCATCATGAGATGAGACTGTATGAATTCACTTTTTAAGATTGGACTCTAAAAAAACTATTTTTTTTTTCACTGTGCTTTTTTGAAAAACAATCAACAATTAAAATTCTAGAAATTAGAATGACAGATTATCTCCAGGATTCTGGATTTGCTGTTAGGAACTAGATTATTTTCATAAATTGAGAATATAAAAGATTAGTTGCATTGTCTTCAGTGTACACTCTCATAGAGTGTGAGGAGAGAGAAAACCATGACAAAAACTCCCTTCCACAAAACCTCACAAACAGGATATTTGCATTCACTATCTCCTCTGCTAACTCTTCCCACTTATTAAATGAACTACAGTGGGGTTTAACAGAATGGCATAACTACCTCACTGTTTCCTATGGTGAGACTACGTTTTCTCAGACCACAGTTTTCCAGGTCTTCTGAAGACCAAATTCTTTTTGTTTCCTCAAGTGCTATGAGCAGCTTTGCAGATTAAAATTTTACCTTTTCCCCCCAGATTTATATAGTGAAGTAAACCAGCATTTTGCATGATGCATTTGCCAAAATATTAACACATGGACTAGAGATGCACTGTGTTCTGGTGATAAACACCCTGGTCTGTGCCAGCTGCAATAATCACTTAAGGGTGATTAATCTTCCACAAATGCACAAACACCAGGAACACAGCTGAACTTGATTTTCATTCCTGATATTCCATCACTGAGAGTGAGAATTCTTGAACATATAACAGAGAGAGGAAAAATAACAGCATAATGCTGATTTCATTATGATCCTGATGTTCACTGAAGAGTCTAAATGCACTGGCTCTGAAGGAACTGAGTTTTGACTCCCTCCAAAACTCTTCATCAGTACACTTGCTACGACGCAGGTTAAAAAAGAGTTATCACTAATTATCATGAGTTAAAATTACCATGATAACAATTCATGAGTTATCATGAATTGTTATTACTGTTGCAAGTACCATTCCATGTCTTATCCAATGTTGTTGTTTCAGGGACAATGAAAGTTTTTCCAGTTTCCCACAGCCATACAGCTTTAACTGCACTTGTTTGGATGGATGTGGCTGGTGTGTTTGTTTGGCTTTTTTGTTTTGTTTTGGGTTCTTTGGTTGGTTGTTTTGTTGTTTTTTTGCTTCAGAAGTCGGCATTTATACCCCAAAGGTATGTGCTGTGGAGCTTCCAATAAAATCCATGTACAACTGTTACGCAAGATTAGCGGCACCTAGTTCTTCGTAAGTAATGGGGTTTTTGCACATGAAATACTTTCCTTCGTGTTTGTCGCTTTGAAACTTGTCCTTACCACGTAAAGCCCACAGTAATTTGGAGTAGTCCATGTTCAAAAAATGAAGAAAGGCAACAGTCTTTCATACTGATTTAAATGAAAAGATAATTGTCTGAAACTGATTGTTGACAACTGATATTAGAGGAAATAGGAATTTTGAACAGAACATTCATGTCCATAACAAGTAACTTCTTTTCTCAGTGAAGATTTGTGTGAAGGGAGTACTTCAGGCCCACATCAACCTACCAGGAATCTGATTTGAAGGCCAATCAAAGATAGAACTTGGATTTAATACTACTAAAACACAGAAAGTAAACTTAGGATTTGAGATTCCACTAGCGATATGCTGCATACTGGATCATGGAGTTACTGTCTTTAGTCAGACTGTGAATGGAAACTGGGATGCATGCAGCATAAAATTTCATCTGCTTTAAGGAACTATTAATACAGGAGCTATCTCAACTACCAGGCCATGGTCATATTGATCACCTAAAACTTACTGCAGTATTTTAGTGTTAAGAAACGGAGCAGATCATATATCATTACACAAGGCAGGAACTGTAAAGCTTTTAAAGTACCACCGCCCTAAATACACTGGCTGGGATTCACGGCACTTAGCAAGCATTTAGAAGTTCTGCATTTACCTGAAGTTATATCCCTACCTTCATTCTCTAATTAATGAACAGAGACTATTTTCTAAGTAAGCCAATTCACCCACCTATTTTAGGTATCTGTCCACAGATGGATAAATTTGGTGACTCTAATTGCTTTTACTACTGCTTCAAAAAACAAATGTGAAGTACCAGGTTCAAATCCAAAGACTGGAGTAATTTCCCCACTTTCTGGCACTGAGTAACTAAGGTATTACACTAGCAGAAATCAATTTCTCTGATAATGTTCTCATGCTCAAAGCACAGAAAAAATGACTACTGTACACACACACACACCCTTCATTATGTTTATAAAAAAAATTAGTTTATGCTCAAAAAAGAAATGTGAACATTCCAAAATAAGAAACTTTGCTTTTTACCTGATAAGAATATCTGATAGAATTTTAACAACCAAATGCCTGAGATGCTTGGCTTTGACACTGTCACTGGGACTCTTCACATTTCCTGCTGATACTCTTAATACCAAACAAATGTCTCTCCCTGGAAGCTTGTCTCAACTCCAAACTCTGCCCCTTCCCACCTGAAGGCTCTAATCTCTAAATTGATGCAGCCTCTTGCTTCTTCCCTAATACCATGCTCCGTTGCTCCTGGCTGCTCGCCAACTTCAAGATGGCAGGCAGCATAATTGCTCAGCATATTCCTGGTGTTGTGGCTACTACACTTTCCTGGGAATCAGGAGATGGAAGTTTCATCTACTTGGAAATTAACAGAGCCACTGACTTCACAGGTGAGCACAGTGATTATGACTGCCTCAACAACATTTCTCCAGGGTAGAAAAACCCTAACCTCCTGGATGAACCTTCTCAGGACAAGTATGTGGATGCTTTTGACAGTAAAATATACTTTTTCCAGTGTATTAAATATTTTTCATTTAAAAAACTCCAAAGCCTGGGATTATGTAATCTATGTAGGTAATGTAAAAATTAAAATGTTACCTTCACTGTTGCCCTATTCTTATTTATTTCATTCGGTCATTCTTTCCCTATTTTCTCATTTACTTAAGTGATGACCTTTAACAAACTGAGGGGCCCTGGCCAATGGAGACAAGGAAGATGTCTCTCCCTTTTCCCTCTGCCTCCTGCACAAGTCTCTTCCTTCCCTTTTCCTTGTAAGTTGCGTTCACTTCCTTTTTTTATATTCTCAGCTCCATCAGTAAGGAGAGAGCAAAAATTTTATAAATGAACAGGTATCTAGTCCTAGCTTGTATCTTTTGGCTGACAATTCTTGGTCTTTCAGAAGGCCAGTAATCTTGCACTAAATTTGGTGCAAGGGATGAATAAGCATAACCTCTTTCTCCAGTGATATCTCAGTGCATTTACATTCTGTTGCTTCAATCTCTCAGAGAGTTATAAGTTTCAAAAGACCCAGTGTAGCAAGTCCCGAAACTGCCCGTTTTGACAAATGACATATCATAGAAATGAGAGAGGAAGGCTGAATCATGTAACTCATGGGTGTAACTCAAGTTATCTCCCTTTTTTTTTTATAGGCAACAATATGCAGTATTTTAGCTATCAACACAGCTATAAATGTAGCCATATCTACATAATCATATGCACAGATATCTCAGTTTATCCAGCAGAATGGCAGACAGCATATAGGATATGTAAACAGATCTGCCAAACACTTAGAAAACAACTTTAATAACAAGTGTCATTCTTTTCTGTAAAGTAGCTGTTTTTAACACACATGATCTAACTCTTGTTTGCTCTTTAAAGTTTTATTGTCTTGGCATTTTATACAGGAAGAGAGCATTAGCATACTCAGGAGAACTGCTAAAAGTAAAAGGCCTCAAGCTACCCACTGTATGGTTGATAGCATAAAGCATGGGATATAAAAACTTTTGTCTGATTGCTCACTTTACTTGTTTTAGAGTAGTGTTACTCTCAAGAGCATATATTCATGTTCTTTCTACTTCAAGTTTTATTACTTCTTTTGTATTATTTAATACATCTAAAGACACTTCCAAAAGACAAATTTTTCCATTTTGAAAAAGTAATGGTTTGGAACCTGATAAAATACATGAATGTTCACAGTGTATTATTTTCAAAGGCAAGTAGAATAAATGTGCAATAAAACAATTAAATGTGTGACAATAAACATTTCTGTGTGATCACGGATATATTAACATGCCAAACAAAAGAAGAAAAACTACGCAAAATATTCCACCTAAAAAAAAGAGTTGGATCAAAATAGATTCTTTACACATCAGAGCATAAGTAAAAAGGGAGTTTGGTCTCAATTACTGTTATTGCTAAATATCCCAGTCTAGAAATTAAAATTAACATTAAAAATGGGAATGAGAAAATGAATGAAGAAAAGGCATATTGGATCAGCTATTTTAAACACAGAAAAAAGTCAATATTGTACATACACGTTCAAAATCATCCTACAGTAAACTTAAATCTACGTCTACTTACATATCACACTGCTAATTATTATATAAATAACCTGGGAAACAATACCTCCAAGATACATGTTTTACTATTTAGTAAACAAGAAACTGCCATGTTTGACATCACTGATTAAGGCCGGGCATTTCTAAAGCTTCAGACACATTTCTGAAATCCACAATACATCAATTTTTAATACTTCCACTCTCTCAGCTCCATTAAAAAGATGGTAGGGGAAAGATTTTAGAGTAATTAATGATATAGTTAGCTGCTAAATATTAATAGGAATCGTAGTCTTGCATAAAATATAACATATAAACCTTGCCAATACAGACGCACCAGTAATTAAACTTGAATATGTAATTACACTGATTTATACGACAGGCAAAAAGTTACACTTTACTGGCTTCTATGTAAACTGTGGGCAACAGTTAAACTTTGCATTTTATGGTTTATATAAATGGGCAATATCTCTACTACAGTTCATAAATGGTTTAGAGACTCATAGTTAAAATTACAACTAATTCCAACATGAACATTCTGACTATATCTTCCAAACCAGACTGTGAAAATGACCACCGAGATCAGCCTCCTGTTACATTCAATGCTCACAAGCAAGTTGAAGAGGTTAAAAGAAAAAAAAAGGCAAAAAAAAAGGCAAAATAAAAAAGAAGCAAGGTTACACCAATTTACTACAAAGTAAATGAAGACTCATCTATTTAAATGCTGTAATATAAATGTTTAGTTTCAAACATACACTTCCAGATGTTTCACTTACCATGTCTCAAAGCACTTTTGAGTAATATTGTGTCTTAGACTAAGGTATTTTTTTCTTGAAGGGATGCTAACTGCACTTACATGTGAGGCTGAGGAGAGCAGCCCGGACTGCTATTTCCATTACTGTCAATGTGATCCAGTGAACCATTGAGATCTTCATGGACTGCCTGCAGTAAGCCACTGGATGCGTTATTTATCAATCCTGGGTTACTAAGTAATGGTAAACTACTTTCTGCCAGTGCAGCCTACCAAAATGAAGAGTAAAAATAAAAAATATTAGTCCATACATACACAAATCACTTCTAAATGTTCATACATGTATGAATGCACACACACAAAGCAGCTCATTTTGGGTAGTTGCAGAGGTGGTCAGGATTCTGTGCATTTTCCCGTTTTCACATTCTGAATGTAACAGCATCTCTATTTCCAGTTTACTATTTCTCTGACACAGGTTTCATTATTTTCCATTATTATGTTCCAATATTCATGGCACTTTCTAGTTTTACATTATTTTTTGACTTTGAATTACACTTAACCCCTATGCCCTTCCACACAATGTATGGCTCCTTTATAATGC
>NW_026892593.1:23122500-23127500 GCF_033815535.1 Pezoporus flaviventris
ATGGCTTGGGCTCCGAGGGTCGCATGTGCAAGTGGGTCATCATTGCTTGAAGACGTTCGCGTTCCTTAGAAAGCTGTTAAGAAAGAGTGAGATCAGAAGCATTTTAGAAATGACTGATACAGCTATTTTACTGCAGTGATACATCTTATCATTGAGCTTGTCTTGGTGTAATGATTCCTGCATATAAAAGTCTGTGTCAGGAGAAACTTAAGAGAGGAAATGCAACTTTGGGCATGGAAAAGAAAGAAGAAAAAAAAAAAAAATCCAAAAAACTTTTATAGCCTTTCATATGTTAAAAGGTCAGGGAAAACAAATAACACTTCATCTTTTTGTCAATAAGAGAATTGAGGTCACAGTTGCCTCGACAGTAACAAGTTACTAAGACCATAAATTAGAAGGCCCATAGTGTCTCTTTAAAGTCCTGTGGACACTGTTAGCAATGGACTAGTGCCAACAGCTGTGAAGGGGTGAAGGGTCCTCAAAGCACAGTGCCTGCCAGGATTGTCTACACACTTCATCCTTTCCCACGGAGGTCCAGTTAGTGCCCCCTGCAATCTGCCATCATCAATCTAATTCAATAGAATGACAGAGTCCAGGCAGTGTGAAACACTGAACTCTGCCACTGAGTCGGCATCGACACTGCACTGGGTCTCATTACAACTGATGGACCTTACTTCACTAGCAGTCAGACAAAGCAAAAAATGGCATAATTGGTCACACTGCAAGCAAAACCTTCGCTTGGACTGTTACATTACAGCCTAGCCTTTGTAAACGGTAAACAGTTCTCAAGCAGCCTTTCGACTGCTGTTAGAAAACACGACATTACTGAAACCTGCACTTTTCTTAATCAACTGATGCCATCTTCTGCTAATATGCCACCTAAATATTTGTAGTTTTAGACTCAAACAAATTGCCATTTTTTTTAAAAAAAGAGGATGAAGTGTTTGAAATATGTAACTTGTTGATAGAAAGAACATAAAAGAGGAAAATGTATCTTACAACATGAAAAGAGTAATTTTTTATTTTTTCCATAAGTTAGGTTGCAAGAAGAAATGCTCAAAATAGTATTCCACTGATATGGCTTTGGATACCTACAACATGATTAGATTGCAATATTAATTGTAATGAGAATCACTCGGTGCTTAATGCTGCCATTTTCCAGAGAATTCTTTAGTACTTCCTTGCATTAATTCAGTTTAAGAGTTACACCTGTAGACCAAGACTGGACTAAGGAAAGGAACCTGTAAGTAATTTTAAGAAGAGTAAACTACCTGCAGGTATTTTGGGTATGATGAATATAATTTGTTCAGTGTATCTTTAATTGAAGAACATCTGAAGTAGAAGGTGGGAAAAAGGTTTCTTCTTGGCTTCATATTATTATGTGTGACACTTTAGAGACATGCAATTTGCCATTACATAAATTCCTAACAGTCAAGTTAAGCTAACAGTATCCTGTAAATCTTACAGAAGAAACTGCAGCTTTTCCTGGGCTTATGAAACTTTCATTTTAAGGGAAATGACAATAAATTACATTATTGTACACTCTTCTTATTGCTTGGGGTTTCCAGTACAAAAATACAGAAGACCCAAACAGTTTGCCTTGTCTAAAACAAGAACAAATATTCTTACATGCATGAGAAGGAGACAATGCGCTAAAAAGGCAAGAAACCTTAAAGGCTTTTACCCTTTGTCCACATATGGCAACAAAATCTCAGTTCCTCTCTGTGTCCCTTGTGCTCCTCTGAACAGCCCCAAGAGGGGTCTGGACTCCTGAGAAATGCCCTCCTCTGACTCCTGAGGCCAGCGGTGACAGCACAGTGGAAGTGTTCCCCACAGTCATTCTGTGCTGCTGAGGTTTGTGCCCAGCCTCGGTAGCCTGGTAAGTATAGTCTCAATGCTGTGAGGCCCTGGGTGCACACTTGCATAAACTGGAGGGAGCATTCACATAGATGCAGTGACCTCTAATGGTTAGAGCCTGAACAGGGCGCTCGAGTAATGTGGTTCCAGATTGTAGACTCCCTGGGGACCTCCCGGACTGTATCTGATGTAACACTTTCTGCTTACAGAAAAATGCCCACCATCAGCCTAGGAGTGATTTTGGGTGGTTTTTGGTTGCTACTCGTTTGTTCTGCAGAATGGCATAGACAAACATTGGATCAGAAAGGGAAGAAGGAAGAGGTGTCCTGACCCAGCAATTCAAGAACTGAAGATGACTTGGATTCAGTCTCTGCTCCAGGGACTGCATTTTCCATTCACAATGGCACCAGGGTCTTAGTTCAAGCAAAATACTGTAGACAGTGCTGATGTTAGAAAATTATTGCATAATTTATAATGTGAAAAAACTTTAAGTAAAAATACCCCACTTGTTCATGAGTGTCAACAAATCTGATGCAAGAAAAATGTAGCTTTAAGCTACAGTCACTAAGGCAAGTATTTGCAATTTAGTTTAGGTTAATAGTAAACAAGTAAGGAGATAATACATCCATGTAACAAACCTGTATTTCTAACTGTTGAACCACTTGCATTTGCACCCGACACTGAGCAGTGCTTCTGTCATCCAATGCATGTTCATTGTTAAGGTGCCTGCAGAAGAAAAAGAACACTAGGTAAGGCAGTGCTAAGATAAGGAAAATTTCTTCATGAGTCCATTTTTTCTCTCCTGTGCATATGGTTTCCATTAGTTTCAATGGCAGTTATGCAAAAAGAACCAGTTAGAGCATGCCTTACACACAACAATACCAAATAAGAAAATGGATTATTTCATTTAGTTCTACAGATTTTGTCAGTGATGACTGCCAGATACCCAGTTCTTATCTTCCAGGTCACATGCCATCTAAAGGCCAATGTAACTGGTTATCAATATTTTGTAGAGACTGAACTGACTTCCACTCCCTGTTGCTGGTGCAGATTAACAGAAACCACACCTTAATCACACAGCAAGTTTCCTGGGAAGGGTTCAGGCCATGCATGCCATTTTAGGAAAACAAAACTACACTCTGCAACAGCGCAAGAGGCCCTCAGTGAGTGGCTGTCTGTAACTGAAGTACAGCCCAGACCCGAGTGTCTGTCCACTGTATGTTCCAATTGATTACAACTTGTCAAAGCTCATCTAACACTGGTTTTTTGAAGGACAGTGGTTTCAGTTTATTCTCTCTCTCTTCCAGGATCAAAGAAGTCCCTTTTGGAGCTTTACTAGTGGGTTTGCTGCTCCAGTGAGAAGAAAATGTAAGGATCAGCCTAAAGAAGAAAGGGAGCAGAGGAGTTTTGCCTTTGAAACGTGGATTTACTGGCTAGCTCCACAGGAGGGGTAAACTTTGCAGGGACTACAGTCATAGCTGGTCTCACAGTTACAGGAACTACGTTATCTACACCACAGATGAAATAGATCTTTTTCTTTTTTGTGTGTGTTCTGTTAAGGTAATTCTTTAATGTTTTCAGTTAACTGGTTACAAAATTGCCAAAAAAAGGACTGGAGGAAGATTTTACCTGTGCATCATCACCATTATCACCAGTACACCACTGAGTTTCCACATGCGTGTATGCTCTCCTGTGTGTGTACTCAGGTATATACATATAACACATGGCAGTCAGCAATGGTGTACGTGTATAGGAGATCTGGCCCTAGTCTGAGGTTACTGCCTACTCATGATTATTTATTAGTTATTACAACACCATATGTTCATATTACACCTTACAAAATAGATACAGACACAGTCCTTGCCTTGAGGAACTTTAAATGCAACAGCACTATGCAGTGTGGGAGAAGAAAGTCCAGTATAATGTAATTTTGATCCGATTACATGGTAACTTGGGAGAATGTTGCATGTTTCTTGAGAGTTAGCACAGTAATCTTCAGAAACTCATATGAGATATACATATCTCTTATGCCACACTTTCACGTCATGTGGTTACTTCTGCTGTGCATTTTGGAGAAAAGCAATTTTATGAAAACATTAAGAGTTTAAAAATTGTTTTAAGAGTTATTTTTTTCTGATCTTTTTTTTGCCTGTGAAGTAGGCTTGCTTTATTTATCATGCATGCACGGGCAATGTAGTGAAAGAAAAACTAGATCTAATGCATTTTTAAAAACCTCTAAAATAACTTTTTTCTGTTTAAAGTTGCTTCAGTTTTAGGGTCCAATATGCTGCAAGCAGCCAAGACAAACGTACATTCTTTCCTACAGAAGGCTGTGAAGAATTCTGAAGTTTTGGGTGTTTTTTGTTTCTTGTCGTGCCTTGTAAGTTATGTACAGGTTGTGCTGGTCAATTTTCATACTTCACTGTCATATTTCTTATCTTTTATCTTGTCTGCATCCCTCATTAATCCCATGTTAACTTGATTTATAATTAAGAAAAACAGGTGTTTTTGTGTTGTTTTTTTTCTAAGAGGAGATAATATCTTAGAGGACTGGAAAGTGTTCCTGAAGAGCTGGGTTACTGGTTTGTAAGTATAGACACATGCAGCTTATTTCATTATTTTGCTGTTTATTCAGTTGTTGAAAGAAACAGGATTTTCCCCTGATTATATTTGCAACGTATTAGGAAGTCAGGAGGCAAATTATGAACTACACATAGCATCATAAATCAGAGGGGAATGAATGTATTATTGATAACTGAACAATATAAACAGTACTGCATGTTCTAAAAGATGCAGATATGGGATGAGATATTCTAGGAACACCCTGGAATAAATAATGAAGTGGGTCAAAATGCACGGCTTTTTTTTTTTTTTTCCAAACAGATTTGGAGTCTTCAAAGCAAAAGATAATACACCATTAGAGGAAAGAAGAGAGACAGTTTCAACAAAAATTCTAGTGGACATTTACCCATATCAATTAACCTCTATGTAACTTCGCACTCTTGTCAGTCTCTCTCAAAAGCAGCTCAGGACTAAAATAGCAAAGTGCTATAGGTCAGGATGAGGTGCACTGGCAGAGTTACGTGGAGGAATATACACAGAACCTGTCTGCACTATGCTCAGTTCCAGCCAGAGCTATTATA
>NW_026892593.1:23130000-23140000 GCF_033815535.1 Pezoporus flaviventris
TGTCACCAAAAGAAACAACATTCTGACAAGTTCAAAGAAGATTCTTGAGGTCATAATTTTACAGCTACACCACCTAGTCAAAGACACACACAAAATTGGACAATGAACACTAAGAAAGAACATATTGCTGTATATCACTTTGCAGCTGAAAGGGGGGTGGGGGTGGAACCCCAAGCCACAGCAAGGCTCATATGGCACTAATCATATTTCATTAAGTTGTTTCTTTCTATGGTTTTGTTTTTGTCATCCTGTCTATGATGCCTGGTCACTATTCTTCGTAGACTTTTAAATGTGCTCTCCTGCCCCAGAAATAAACACAAGCTGCTGGAAAGCTGGCTTATCTTCTCTAGCATGAGGCTTTTTTTCCCCTTGTCTCTATAGATGAAAACATGACCTGTCTTTGTAGTGTAGCTTGTGTTATGTTTGCTGGCATCTGCTGCATGCAGGTTAAAGAACACTTGTCTGCTGGCTGGAATGTTTTATTGTAAACCTTTCAGTTTAAGCTCTAAAAGTCAAATCCTTCTTACTCAAACTGACTTAGGACCAATGGAATGATAATTAATTTTGCAGACAAAATACACTGAAGTTTTGTCATACGTTATTGCGTTCTGAATTTAAAAAGCCATCATGAAGAACTACTATTAAACACTTTGCATGATCTACTGGGTCCCTCACTTAGAGACCAGCAAAATGGTTAGCTTCTGTCAACACCTGTTTCACAGCAAATTTCTGAATTTTCCTAAGCATTTTTGGCACTCTTCTAATCGTTTCAGTGCCTGGCATTTTCTTTAGATCTTGTCATCTTCTTTCTAGTAATGTCATGACTTTTTCTGATGTCTTTGCATTTTGAAGTTTTTCTTAAGCCAAAAGCTGTTGTTTTTACTGAATAGTCAAAACTGATCCTGCATGCACGAGCAACTGTAATCTAACACAATTTTGCCAAGATAGAAAATTGCTCCATAAAATATAAACTGTGGGTTTGTGTCTAGAATTGAAGGCTATCAAAGGAAAGATACAGGATTAGGTTCTTCTATATGTACAGAAATATATTATGGAGAAGATTGGCTATACTTTCTTGAAACTAATGCATAACGTTTCCAAATAAGAATCTAATACACAGCACTGAATGTGTAACTTCTTTAGCTACTCACGAGTATCTCAAAAGAATTCTAGCTAATTAGATTGTTCTCAAATTATCTTAAAAATGAAAACAATTCAAACTGGATAAACAAAAATGAAGCTGAAAATGGCTTTTGGGACTTTAAGTCATTTATTGAAAGTTATTTGTCACTTCATCCTAAATCCTTTCCATTAGTAGGAAAGTGAATCAAAGCTGGTGTTTTCTGTCTTAATCCTCCTCGTCAGATGCTCTGCACAGTATCTCTTTTTTTCTTGTTTTTAATCAAGCCACTAGGTAAACCATTCTCTGAGCAAGAGGAGTTGGAGTTCACTTCATAAACCAGAAACCCTTCAAAGTTGTTGTAAGCATATTACAGAAATACATAGAACTAGACTGTGGTAGTGTACCTTATTAATATTTCATTTTGGTACAATATACTTGCATTAACTCTCTTAACACAGGTATCACATTGTTTCAAGTCAGAGAACCTAAAACATCATAACAAAGATTAAACTAAAAGCAAAGCCTTGAAAACTACAGCCATTAGTCCTGTCATCCCCTATAAAGTTAATGGGTTGGAAAAATGGTCAATCTTTGGACTAAAATTTGGTATTTAATTGAAAGAAAATGTTTTTTAATTGTAATGGGGATTTTGCATTAGCGTGAACATGAAAAGGTACTAAAAAATCTAATGCAAGGTTATGTATTGATTTCCATCTCAACGCTAGTGTAAAAGGAAGGAATATATCTATTTCATAAACAACTTTGCCCATTCAGCACCATGATTGAACGAAAAGAAGGAATAATAAAATATTTTTGGACATTGTTTTGCTAGTGTACAGGACAAAAGCCATGACGCTGCTGTAAACCCTGACTGACACTATGCCAGAATTATCAAGATGTTATATGTCACTTTCACATTTTCCACGGTTATTTGATTCAGGAAAGCAAGAGCATCTGTAAACCTAGCACTACACTGCCTTAATCAAAATGGTTTTAGTGATCGTGGATTATAACAAGAGACCTGATATAATGGATGTGCAAAGTCTGCCCACAGAATTAGCATCACTATAGCTTACACTGATGGACTTATTTAGAAAATGTAGTTTTTCTTGAAAAGGAGAATACTTAAGTTAAATGAATTTAAATTCTTCATATTAATAATGGTTAGGACACTACGTTGAACTGAGAGATTTCATTTTCCTTTTAATACAAACTTATGTAAATAAGGTTGTTTTAAATCCTATACAGTTTTCTCCAATAATAAGCCATTATTTTGACATTCCACTTCATGCACTAATAAACAAAAACTCCATCAGGAGTGATACCTACCTAAGATTTGCAAGTCAGTATAAGTTACTTCATTTAAAATTGAAAGACAGGAGGAAAGATGGAGAATGCATTGCAAATACTTTATGAAAAGTATTGCTATAATCCTATTATAAAAGTGATATTGCATACTTATGGTCTCCTGTTAAGGTGCTTCTGTTACATACCCTGTAGTCTACCATTTGTAAACACATCTTTTTGATGTTTCTGCCAACATCCTGGCAACAAAGCAGTGCAATTTCAAATGAGCTAATTAACTTAATTGTTGATGAAGCATGAAACAGTTCATTCACCCTGTTAGCTGCACCATGACAACATAAGAGTCTCAGCCCCTGAAGTTACTCATCTATATAAGCCTATCTGTAGCTTTCCATTAAGATCTATTGCGTGCCAAAATGAGTATGGCTCTTCTAACAAAGACCAGTCCGTAATGTACATAGGTAGAAAATCAGTGCTGTTGTTGAAAATTCAGATGCGCACAGGAATACTAGTAACTACTTAAAAAATAAAAATGGGAAAAATGCAGAAACCCATTGCAGTCTGAAGCTGCAGATGAAAAGCAAAAGCTGTGTCACTTAATTTTCTAAATGCTCTGATACAGACTATAGCTGGCAAAAGCAAATACTAAAAGGGAAAACTTTTGACGTAACTGTTCAGTCCTGAAAGATGCAAACCCACCTGTTCACAGTGGGTTTCTTTCTGTGTATCTTGTGCACATACAAGAGTAAAAGCAAAAATAAATTAGCAAGTGAGAGCTAAATGGCCCTGCTTAGTCCATTGTTCTTTTTTATTTATACTATGCACATTAATTCCCACTATACACAAACTGCCAGAAATTAAAATGCGCTTTTTCATACCCATACTATTCAATATACAATCTAAAGCATCTCTTCAAATTTTCTGAGGCTCCATTTCAGTAAAGGGTAATAAGAGGATTAAACACTGTGCTATTGAAAGGCCTGCAAAAGTGTTCGACATGAAAGAAAGGATAATGATTTGACCCTCTGCTGATAGCCTCGATTACCCAGTTGCTTGGAATACACAAAAAAAAATCTCTGAGATGATTTACAGTAAAACTTTGTTTGCCATCTTTCTCTTTCCCTCACCTTAAACAACCCTGTACCAATGAATAAAATTCCACCTACTTTAAAAATTGTCCAAAATCTTCACAAACGCTTTCACAGCCAGGCCATTTGCAAACTCCATGACCATAGAGAGTATGGGAGGCCCCAGTTTCCTCATGTGACGAGCTGTAGCAAAAGAGTAAGGCACCAGATTCATCTCAAAAGCCATAATCGTTGGAGGCTGCTAGCGCCTGTCAGGTTACGATCAGTGACAAACAGGTCAAAACAGGTCAATTTAGCTCAGAGCAGTCAGAAAAATTTAATCGTTCAATTGAATAGTTCAACTGCCAAGGCTAGATGATGTTCCAATTAGAGAAGAAATAGAGCCAAAGATGACTGTTAATAAAGGAAGAAAAAATGACTGTATAATGCCATGTGCTAATTCTGCCATATGACCTTGGTGTAACATTTACCTATAAATAAAAAATATACTCAGAAGTAATCAATTATGAGAATACTGAAGACAGTCAGAATTTATAAATATTGGGAATGTTACTACATAATATTTGAATTTTCTGCTTAAGTATGTGAAAAAGTAAATTTGTTTCTATTAATAAATATTTTCGTTCACAAGTGTTGCTTCCACAGCTACTTGGCTTCATAAAAAAAAACCCAGATGTATTCTGTGTCTTCTTCTGAAACCACTTCAATAGTTTCATTCACATATAGTTATCAAAGACATTCAGGGGATTGCCCCATGGAGGTGGGTGTCAGCTACACATCGTGAAGCAAAGAACCATTCTCTGAGATATAATCACAAAAGTAATACTAACTGAAAATACTACTACAAGTGTATTCGGGGAAGAACCAGTTTTAAAAAAAACCCAACAAAATAATGATAAAAAAACATTCTCATAGTCACATGGGAACCGGAGACACTTAAATTATAGTATCTTATTGTAAGCATTAAAATAATTAAATGGAATATTTATTTTAAAATACAATTATTTACAATTTAGGTTATGTAGATACAAATTAAATTTCACCTTACATTGAGATCACCTACATCTGACTATGCTCTACTGTGTACTGTGTACCTTTGTATGTATTTAATCCCTTACTTGAAAATGAGGACTAGTGAAGAATATCTATCAATGTGTCTGAGAAATTATTTTATCAATTGTGTTACTGTTGTGCATATAAGAAAATTCAGTGGTTTTCTTCACAAGAGACAAACAAGGTAAGAACTGTTTTAATGTACTAATTTCTGAAGTGCTCTTTACATAAAATCTTTGTGCTGAATTATAGCCTTGACAACTAAGACAGATGAACATTTTCAATGAAACCAGCAGTGTGATTCAAGAATAAGGGCCAGACTGCCAGATGTGTTAACTCAAATATGAATGAAACTACACGCTTAGAGTAAGTGCCCACAAATCTGCATTTACACCTCTAAAGCAGCACACTCTATTTTGGGCTTTCTCATTTTTAACAAAACTACCAAAAGTATACATGTTATAAAAAACAGGCAGGTAATTGTCATTGTGTCCGCAAAGTCAGACATTGCTACTGAAAATGATGCCCTATTGGTAAACAATTCTGAAAAATCATGTCTCCATGATCTCTTAAGTAACCTGTGTTATTTTGTGATTGGAAATAATGTGATTTCTGATGTTAAATGACAGCTTTACATCAAATTATAAGCACAGTTGAAATCTTGTCAGAATTACCTGTCTCGCCTTGCATTTAGAACTGAAGACTGTCCATTCACTATGGAATGATGAGTTATTGGTGGTGATGCTTTGGAAGTGGTGGAGGAGGTAGTAGAGGAGGAATTGTTAGTAGTGAGGTCTAGCCCTCCATGTTTAATGCCATTGTCTTCCATACTGTGAACTCCAGTCACTTCTTTCCATAACTGCTGAATCTCAGCAGGACTTAAGCCAGCTATAAAATGAAAGAAAGCCCCACTAATATAACAAAATAAAGAGTTTCATATAATGAGCTCAGTATTATTAATGGATTAATGCCAACAATAAAGCTGATGCTGGTTTTCCAGCACAATCAACATGCAATAAAACATAAAGTCATTCTTCTTCTGTCAGAATCCAGGTAATCTAACTGTCTTCTCTTGTGTTATAAACAGTCCGTTAGAAATTACCAGTTTTAATAATATTATACTCCTGAAAACACTTCCCAAAGATCAAAGGGTGAAAGCTATAAAGAACTTGCAACTACTTATTGAAAGAAAAAAAAACCAACAACCCTAAATAGACTTCTGGTCAAGATTTTTTTTGTCTGCTTAATTTCATTTCTTGACACAGAAATGTAAGTCAATGCATCCAGTCAACTGAAGTGTTATAATTCCTCATAATAAAACATGTAATGGAAAATATAAAAACATGTTACACTAAGGATACAAACATTGATATTCTCTTTAAACACTTAGGAAGTGCAGGGAGTGAGGGAAGAAGACTGGAGAGAGAAAAAATCAGAAGACAACAATTAAATCAATGAGATCTTAACAGGTTTACTATTTGAGCAGAACACATATGACTTTAATTAATGACACCCACATATTCATTAGTCCTGTTCAACATTTATGAAAATTGTTTCATCTTAAAATGTGTCTCAAGAGGCAAAACCAAAGTGACTATTTGGAAGAACACACCCACAAACCCACTAGACACAGGTAACTGCTGAAGCTCTTTGGTACCATTCAGTGTCACCAGACAACTAGAAATCCAACAGAACTGGCCCATTTACAACTCTTTCCTCACAGATGAAATTACACAGAGTGCAGACCATCAAATTTCTCCATGATTTTTTTTTTCTGTCCAGACCCACTATGGAAAACAAACCGGAGGGTTTGGCTACGAGAAAGGAGACTCTGTCTCACCAGTCTCCTGGGGTGATGGGCAGCCATACAAAATTTGAAAACCACCTCAAGCTCCCCTGTATGTGCTATATGCACAGCACTGTTCTGGAGTCTAGCCACCAGATCTTTGCAGATAGAGCTTAAATTTGCTCTCCACTCCATTTGTAGCCTGGAAACTTGTACTTTCCAGGATTAATCCTAGGCCACAAATAGCAATGTCTCGTAGAATGTGTTCATACATATGCGTTAGGTTTACTTGGCTTGAGTTGAGCACACTGCACGAACTCATGGAAACTTCCATTACAATATGCTTCTGCCTGAACTAGAGACTACCAAAACACAGGCAAGAGAAGAGCTGTGAGCATTCTCTTATCTTGCCACGAAATACACAACAACTGAGACAGGAAATTCAGATTTTGAAGGATGTGGAGTTCATCAAAACTATGTATTTTTTCTGTCACTGCCAGTCTTTATAAGTTTGACATCTCTCTTTTGAAGAATCCTAAATTAAATGTAGCAAAGAATGAGAAGCCCAGAGAGTTTCTTGTGAAAGATCTTGTTTCACGGCCAGGTTTTTCAGCCTGAAATTATTTGGTCCAGATTTTTATCTTAAAATCTAATTCGGTCTTCTGTATCTTGTCTCAACGAGTGAAATTAGGTAAGACATGCTCAAGGTATCTAGATCTGCTGGAATGCAAAACATTCAGAATGCTGGTGTGGTCTGAATTAAAATGCTGCTCTTTTTATTTTATGAAAGAGCTTAAATTTACTGCTCTTTAGAAAGAATTAAAATGCATCTATTCATTAAAAATTTTCATTGAAGATAGCTTTATATGATAAACAAGATGTATTAGAAAGATGCAAAGACTGTTTTTCACTGTTTGATAAATCTTTGTTAGATCATGTTTTACTCTGAAGACAGGAACTAGGAATACTAAAAAGCAGATTAAAAAAAGATTATGAAAAAGCACAGTAAGTTCCTTAATAGTTCTCATCAGCTGCCTCACAATGCCTCAGAAGTCTACTACATTATTAAAAAAAAGACCAGTAGTGATTTATAGAAATAATAATTTCTGGAGGTAGTGTGGAAACAAACTGTTTGGAAGGTATTTATTTTTAAAAGAATTATGAAAGAACCTCATTTTTAGACTACTATTTTGTGCCCTGCTCCCCTACCCTAAATGCAAACACCCACTGGCAAACTCAGTTAATAACCAAAAGATTGGAATTTAAGTCTTAAAACTGGAATTTATATTGTATTTGCACAGCAAAAAAGCTAGGTTTTAAGGAAGCAAGGAAAGAAGCCAGGCTCTAATTTACTGCATTAGAGAGACAGGCAACGGGAGTGATGGTTATACTAGTTGTAATTGTTTAATGAAGGTAAGTAATTACTGCCATGTTCATGAGGTATGTTCCAGCAACTCTGCAAATAACCCATTTTAGCACAGTAAATAACAGTTACTCACAGATGTAATCACAAATCAAAATGAAAAGTAATGTATTCATTTAGGTGGCATGATATACACAGTGCATTATTTACTTCAGACTCTTCCCTTCCTCCTGCTACTGAACAAAATAAACTTAATTTTGTATTGAAAAGAAATAAAAGCCAAGACTAAACCCATCTGTTTGGATAAACGGAGGGCAAACATACCGTTCGGTCTCGCAGTGAGAAAACTTTAACTGGAGATCAACAAACTTTGGGCCCTGGGGGAGCTGAGTAAGAGCAACCCCACAAGGTGAGTGAAGGGCTGGGAGTGGATGGAGCAATGGCCCTTCGCTCGGGCATTGGTCTCTGTGCTGGGCAGCCCCTGCCTCCAAGTGAAGCTATGGATGGAGCTGTGTCTCCTCGCTCGGCGTTTTTTTTAAAACCAGACAGAAACTTCTCTCTGGGCTCAGGCTGGTTAATTTTATCACTTCTTCAGAGCACTCTGAAAGGCTGCCTTTTAGGATAAAAGGATTAAGGGCAGGCACTTAAAAAGTATAAAGTTAATAAGCAGATTTATAATTAATTGTAAATTCTGGCAATTTTGTAGTTTCTGTGTCTAAGAAAGTCTAACTCCCATTTTAAAAGAGACCTGTAAAATGGCTGACAGATATTTTACTGTGGATGTAAAGGCAGAGTAAGTTTTAAAGTTTCATAGGTTGTGCTAACGCTCAAAATACTCTCTGCACACTAAATTAAAGGAGAAAGGCTCAGCACAGGGATCCAGAGAGGTATAAAAATTAGGGTCTATATTGAAAAGGGCATGTATTGTTTTGCTATGCAGTTTACCATCAGCAAGAATTTCAGGATTTTGAGGTTAGTTTTATAACTTTTTTCACTACTATCTACTCTATTTTTATGTTTGAATAGGTACTTAATGAAATCACTACTTATAAAATGCAGCCATGCATCTGTCTTTTATTTTCCTACATGGCCTGATCAAACCTTTGTTGTTTTTCTTTCCCTTGTTTGGTTTCTGTTGTCATTTACAGTCCTTCGCATTTAGCTAGCATCATTGCAGCATTACACGCAAGTAACTCACAGTAAGCCACTGGCTCTGGATATGGCATAGTAAAGATCTTGTCACAAAACAAATGCTAAAACACCTCTTGTATCTTACATGCTATATCTGGCTATCAAGAAAACATGGTAAAGATTCCTGTCCTTCAAAGGAAGTAACTATTTGAAGCTAACACTGTTTATAGACATGAACCTCACAGCTATACTTGGAAATTACGTCCCTTCATACTAACAAATGCCAACACCATGCTCTCTTTTTCACTAACAATTTGTAGTTTAGAGGACTCTTTATGACCAGTAACTTATAAACATGAATAGCTCTGTGCTTCTCATCATTCTAGACATACATGTAATTCAGTAATCTAAATGGATGTATAAGAATGTGTTACACATTTTATATACCATATATCTGTATAACCATATTATACATCTTGCAGCACAGTGGAAGGAGAAAAACATCCTTTTACCACATTCAGTCTATATTATCTTAAATAAATTCTGAAGGTCTTATTTAATACTGCCACAGAATATGTGTGTCATAAAATTAGATAAATTTTATGAGAAAAAGAAAAGGAAGTTTGATCTTTTATGCACACCCCAATGAAGGGACACTATGTTATATCTAGTAAGTACTACTTACATTTGTAAATACCTGGATGTGTAAATTTAAGATATATGAGAAAGCCTCAACAGATCTGAAGCCTATTAATCTTCATTACGTTATTATGAATGCGACTGGGTGCTGTGCATCTCCTATGAAAGAAAATGTGCTGTAAGAGGAGCCCACAGAAAGAACTCCAGGACAGTCACAACCCTGGATTTACTCCTCTCTTTGGTTTGCTGGAAAGACTTTCCTGCTTATCCTCATCACTAACTTCACCTCTCCTGGCACAGGGTGAGTGGCCTTTCTGGAGATGCAGAGGGTTTTCCATGGGAAGCTGTCTTACGATTTTTAAGTTTGCACATCCACATCAGGGCTATGAAAAACTGAGGTCTTGTAAGTGTACTCGTGTATCTAAAGGAACCCTAGGTACACACTAGATACTAGAACTAGGAGAGAAAAATGGAAGAATTAAATACTTGCCTGGAATTCCATATAATTAAAA
>NW_026892593.1:23145000-23147500 GCF_033815535.1 Pezoporus flaviventris
TCTTTATTTTGTACCAAAGATGGACCATTATTTTTTTCCATAATATTTATCACTGCAAAGTTCCAGTTTCAGTCAGAATCTGTTATTTTAAGACCACAGTACTGTGGAACTCTATTTCCAGAGGCATCAGATTCGATCAGACTCAAGTTTTATGTTTCACATCTCTTATGTATTCCTGCAACGAATTTAAGCATTGGCTAGTACAAATATGTATTTAAAAATAAATGATCACATGGCAGGGCTCTCAACACTTCATGATCAATCATCTTATCAAGTGTCATAATGTTACAAATAGAAAAATCTATTGAGACTGTTCCAAAAGATGTGATTAAAACAGACAGCAAAATAAGTATCTCAAAGCAGGAAATGTTTTCCACAATAAAGACACTTAGCCCAGAAAAATATTTGCATAATACTTCACTTCAGTATAAGAAAACCTTTCTTGCGCGGCTAGTCTTTTTAGGAAGTCTGAGTTATACAGGAAAAAAAATGCCACAGACGTATTGGAGTATAGAGCAAGGGCTGCCGCCTCAGTGACCTGGTTTCTGCAGACAGAAACGTGATCTCAGTCACTCTAAACTGAAAACTGAAAGTTGGGAAACCTTGTCATAAGATTATTGATTTGTCCACTTAAGTCTAAGAATGCATTTTTGTGTAGGTGCTGTTTTGGACGCAGCTTTATTTTGTGTCTGTCATACACTGAGATGAAGTGTCTACATATGCATAAACACCCACCTACACACATGCTCTCAGGAATATATATGTGAGTTGGAAAGACACAGCAAATACGTGTGGTTGTATATCTAGTCGCATGAAAGAGCCTGAAGTATGTGGCGAGCCTGCTGCAGCAGACACGCTGTGTGAAACCATTGCTTAGGCTAACCAGGACACAAACAGCTGTCAGCAGGCCAAGTCTTCCACCCATGAAAAAGCAGCCGCTCACTTGTCTAGGAAAATCCAAATGTTTTTTCTGTATATAATATCAAGCTGGCATATAAATACTGCTTTGTGAGATGTCTGTAGGACATTCCAGTTTTCTGTAAATCAGCAACAATAACAATCATTAATAAAATAAATCGTGATCATGATCAAATCTTCAGAAGAAAAGCTTTTCTAACATTTCTATTACTTGAATCTATCCCAAAAGACTTTGAATAAATGTAACACTTAGAGGGAAAAAAAAAAAAAAAAAAAGCAAGCCTGCTGAAGTTTACTTTTAGAAAAAATTACTTCATCTAATATTACACAGAATACCACTTTCCACACAATTCATCACAGCATAAATTATGGTCTTTATATCTTGACTAATTAGGAGTCTGAAAGTAGAAGTACCAGCCATTACTATAAAAGTCTGATAATCTTTTGCAAATGGTGAATGAAATTATAAATGAAATTCAAGAATAAAGGTTCTGAAGGTCATACTCTAAAACACAAGTGGAAAAGACACACCAGACTTCCACTCAGAATCAGACACTATGGGGAGAAATTTTAACCTCAGCTATCACTGGACTCCTTCTACAGTCAACAGAATAAGGAAATCCCAAAGAAAATTTATCTGATCTGTTTTAGGCATCTGTTCTAGCATGGGACTAATCCCTCTCTGAATGTGCCTGGCTCTCTCCATTGACAGTAGGCTCACTTTGACTTGACACCTATTCTTTCATATGGTTAATGTTGGTTGTGACACTTCCTGACACCCAGAAGTTTTGTAGTATTGGAAACACCACTTCTCTGCAATATTGTTTTATTCTAAATCTATCCAGTCCTAAGGGCAGGACAAACAAGTTTTAACAACTTTGAGATGCATGAGCAAAGAGTAAAATCCACTGACTGGAGTCAGTGTTCAATTCCCTCTGAAGTCACTAAGAATTTCCTCTGTTTACCTGAGATCTAAACTTGTTGATCTTTCAACAATTTTGCTTCAGCAATGCTATTCTACTATCATCTGTCACACACATATGACAAGGCAGAAGGAAGGCAGACACCTTCCCGATTAAACCATTACCTTTAACCTTTAAACCCTGCAAAAATTTCCCTAATAAACACATCACTTACATGCTTACCACTATAATATATAGCAAACAGTGAAGGTGGTGTACCCTTGTTACTCTGCTTCTCTTACCTTTATGTCACCTCTCTTTCCTGGCTCTCTTTCCTTTCAAACACACAGGTAATAATTCTGAGAGTGAAAATCAACATTACACTGTAAGTGGCACTGATTTATTCCATGCTCTGCGCTAAAGACTCTACTCAGTAAGACTCATGCTGCTGCAAGAGTCCTCTGTTCCTCAGTCTGAAACACACATTCCCCTTCACCAGGCATATTTCTGTTAGCTTTTGCAGTATCTGCTCTGAATGGCCTTGACCCTGTACTTGCTCTTATATTTGGAGACACACCTGCTGTGTGATAAACTCTAAGAGCTTTTCTTTCCAAATTTGCTTCTCCTGTATTTTTCAACAGTCACTTTCAACTGCATTAGCTGAAGTAAAGAGCCTAATA
>NW_026892593.1:23152500-23202500 GCF_033815535.1 Pezoporus flaviventris
CTGGGGAAGTGAATTGGCAAAGGCGAGCAGTGCATGGGGCAGTGCCCAACTCCTTTCAGGGCAACATGGTAACTAGCAGTAGGTTTGTCAAAACCATTTAAATGCATTGTTGGGTGAAGATGGGGCAGACATACCGCAAACTGTCTAAAAACCTTCTGCTGCTTCCCGCACTTCCCAACCTGACGACACTGAGAATTTGTCCAAACCTGACCTCTTTCACAGCACTGCTTTTGTTTCAGCAGTTGCAGACTGAACCTCTCTTACTTTGGCTGCCTTCCAACACCACCCATAGGAAGAGAAAGTCTTCACTTTCCACCAGATATCATCCCCCTGCATGGGGCAGCTAAATTTGGACTCTAGTTAGCATTCAGTAGCTACAACATATTTTTATAGATGTATGTTCCTTCAGTACCTCTGAATATTGATTTAAGATTCAGTAGGGAATGATGGTTATCTCAACCCACATTTTATAACATGTTATATTCAGGAAAGGGAATTTCATGCATGACCATCTGAAGCACAACATATTCCACACCATTTAGAACTGTCCCAGGTTCTCTTTTCATATTAATCATTTCTACTTAATTTAAAATTTACCAGACACCTCACCACTGAGAAATATTCCAGTTCAAATATTTGACTTGAGTTGCTCATCTTTTGTTTAATGACCAACTTTTTATATGGATATAAAACAGTGTTTAAAATGTAGTTTTGTTCCTGCTTTCTGAATAGACTTTCACTATTACTTTTTACCAACTAGTTTCATTGAAAGGTTTCCAGCGTTACAGGTAATGTAAAGTCCATTAGGTCAGGCTCTTCATAGCATGACATGCAGTAAATTACAAGTGCTTCAAGCAGCTCAGTGAATTACAGTTCATCACTTTGAAAGGTTCCCACTACAAGACTACAGATATCAGATCTGGCAGTTAGGATCCAATTAACACTTTGGTCAGAATAATCAGATTGTGCGTGTAAGACTTGTATAATTCGTTTATTGCTTCCATGTATCTTCCGTCTGTAGGTAAATTTGTTGCTGTTATTTCAAAGCTTGGAATCAGTATTTCACTTGCCTTTAGGTTATATTTCAAGTTCTTTTGCAGTGCAGTGATGAACTCTCACCATTCCAGCAATTTAGATCACTTGTCCTGTAGATATTACTGCTTGAGAAATCGTTGTTTCTGGTGGTTTTGTTTTGTATTCTTACCATGTCATTATATGTCCAGAAAAAAATTGCTAGCAATTTTTACTAAGCACATTTTATTTAGTGCAACAGAGACAGTTTTCTCCAGTGTGATCATTGTGAATCTCACAGAACACCCAGATACACTGTAAATGACATATGCATTGACATTTACATGTGTACTGTCATGCAAAACCATTTCCTGCTACAATGAATATAATACTATAACTGAATGAAAAAACATTCTGATTTTGTGATATCATTTTTCAAGCCATGGTCAGTGTACATAAAGGTTCTTCAGGATAAACCTCATCAGAGAAGAGTAATGGATTTCAAATTCTGTGTTCTTACCTAGCGCTTTACAGCAAATTGCACTTTCAAGTCTCAGAGGCGGTGAAATTCCTTGGAAAGAACTTAAATTGTGCAAGGTATCCCACCTTTTCCAGGGGAAAGCAGTAGTGAACAGTTACGTAAATGCTGGAAGTTTGAAACGCAGAAACCAGTAAACTGGATGAGCAAAAAGATCAAAGAATACTAATACCCCCACTAAGTTGTATTTCCTATGTCAAAACATGCTAGTTGCGCTCAAGACTCTCCTTTTCTCTTCCAACAACCCTGCCCTTACAAAGTACATAAAAGGTTATATGAGATTCACGTATACAGCAATGTATATACTTAGGCTCTTCACTGACATATGCACTTCAAATTCTACAGGAACAAGAATTAAACCAGAAATTTAAACTTATTTCCCAGTTTGAAAGTGTTTTGAGAACAAACATGCAAAGCCTTATGGATTTGAAATGTGAGTAAAATGGCATATAAAGGTCTAGCGCAGGACTACACATTTGCCCCAGGTCAATGACACAGGAATTACTGCTGGTTGAAACTATTTTATGGCCAATAACCTTCCAAGTTTCAGTTCAGCTTCTAATGAGCTACAGTCCTTGTGAAAAATTACAGTTATATTGTACTACGAGACCTACAGAAACCTCGAGGACTGTACAGTTTACAAACTAGCTTTTCAGAAGTATTGTACTATTTGCTTATCACAAGACCAGATCCATCTGCACTTTTTCCCTCTTACAAAACAGTGTCACCAAGTACGCATACTGCCTGCAGCCATGCAAATCATAGCTTGCAACTTTAACAGTTTAACTTAGGAGGAGTGTCTTTATACTATTTATACAGTTAAGAGAGAAAGACAGAAGCTCCTTTAGATGGCAATTCAGACAGAATAAATTGAGCTCTGTTCTAAATTTTGAATTGTTCTGTGTGAGAGCTTCCTCTCCATGAATCGCACGAGGAACCTCCTCATGTAGGCATGTAACAACATTTGGTGATGAGAATACTTAATTTCCTTTCTGCTGCGAAACAAAACATCAGCGCATAACTGAAACGCACAGAAATGAAGAGGCAGAGAGCTACCCATGTAGCCATTCACAGCCACCATTATTATTACTAAAGTGGAAGTATATGAGCTACCCTGTAAGTTTTCCAACTAGAACTGGATTACCTACAGACATTTCTCAGTATATATGTAAAGAGACATTAATTTAAATCTTTTATTAATCTGACATAACTGTTCGAGAACATCAGTATTTTGTCAACTGTGCTAAATGATGGGATTATTTTACTGTTGCTGTGTTTCAATTCTCAATACACAGAAGAGAGCCTTAGAAAATTTCAGCAGTCAGCTGACCTTGGCCGACTTAGTTTTATATTGGTTCAAAAAAAAAAACCCAAACTCAACAATAGCACATTGTATTTTAAAGTGATTTAATTTGATACTCCACATTTCCAACAGAATGCATCCAAAGCAGCTGAAATACTCCTTCCCCACATGCCCAAATCAAGCCCCATCCCAAGACACTCAGTTACCACCACCCTTAACATTTTCTGCATTTGCATTATTTTCATTATCCTGTAAAATGTGCAACAGGCTGAAAGCTCTCATCTGTATTCGTAGGTCTTCAAGAATTGGATAATTGTACTGATCCCCTCTAAGAGTTTCTATTTTAAGGGGAAGTAAAGCCTAGCCAAGAGAAATATCTTTCCTAGCTCAGCAGAACCACTCTTCTGTTGCCTTTTTCGAGCTTAAAGCAGAAGAGTGTGAAATGATTCTTCTTGTAGATTCAAAATGGAGGCAACTCCAGTTTCCCAAAGAAAAGTTTTCAAATAATAAATACAAGAAGCAACTAAATCAGAAAGTAATTCAGCCCAACTAAGTCTTGAATATTTGAAATCTTGGAATGTGCTCCTCTTTTCAATATTTAGCCAAGGAAAAAAACTGAAGCATTTTACTTGGTGCCAAAAATGGAGACGGAATCAGGGTTTATTTATGGAGAATGTGGTTATTTGAACATGCATGGTATTTATGTAGCATGATTTTTCAAAGCCTGACAACTCCAAGCCAGAGTCCCATTTAAGCATATATGTATAAGCACCAGACACTAAAATCTGTGTTGGCTGATGTTTTGTTGTTCACTGTGCCACTCTGGTGTCGTAGTCTCCCGCGCTCCTCAGAAAAAGGACAGACATGGCAACCTTTCTGACCTCTACTTTGCTGGATGAACAGAAGTTCAATATTGACAATCTGATTACATGCATATAGTGTGATACATTCTGGGCAAATTCTTCTCTTGTTTACATGCATGTAAACATAGTGCAGTAAAGGCCACTGAAGTCAACAGTACAATCCCAGTGGAAACTGATATAAATAAAGAGTCAGGCTCAATGTTACTGTTGCAGCTGCCCTTTTTATAAGTGTTAGATATATTACAGGGCTGCACGGTACAGAATGCAGCTTCCCCTGGAGGAAGCAGAGACCTTACCATTTCCCTGGGCTTAAAGTTATGTGTCCTGGGTTTAAACCATAACATGGAAAAGACATAGTGCAATTTTTGCTTGTATGATGCTTAGGAAAACGATCATTGACAGTAACAGGAGCCAGGGCTTTCATCAGCTGCTGTTCAGGCCCATGTGAAATCTGGCCACAATGTAACATAATGCCTAAAATTTACATGTTAGCATGTTTATATGTTCTGGAGCTAATCATGGGATCAATTTCATATTAAGAAAATATTTACTAAAAATGAGTATTAAAAAATGCATTTTTCCTAGTCTTGAGATTCACTCTATTTTTGTTGTTGCTGCTGTTCCTTAATCAACAACATGCAGATGTCAGCAAAAGCAAAATAAAGATAACTTTGTATGGTCCAAATGGCAGACCACAATTTTTTATCTTCAGCTCACATAAACATACTCTAGGCATAAACTGTGGCCAGCACGAAGGTTACAGAGCTACTCTTCATTGTAACCCTTGCACGTAAGACATGAGAACCCCAGTAAAGGACAGTTACAGATAGAAAGGTAAAGAGACTCAGATAACCATGATTTGGGTATCACTGACACCTTGCCCAGGACCTGCATAACATAACAAAGATTTCCATTCCAAATTCCACTTCCTCTCCTTTGAAGCTTGGCAGCCATAGCAAAGGCACACACTACAGTTGCAGAGGTGAGTACTGAAGCATATCAGTATCATATCTTAGGGTTATTATTGAGATAGAGATAAAACAAGCACTTTTTGATCTCATCCAAATTAGCCTTTAATAGGGAAGTTCTCTCTTTACCCTGCCAACACTGACAACTACTCTATTGCTTTACGTACATTCATCAGGAATCCATGTGTATGAACTGGTGATAGTTGCTCCTATCTCTGGATAGAATGGATGGATCCCAGTCAAATTTAACAAGATTACCGTTTGGCCACAGAGCAGCTGACATGAACACTTCTTAGGCTTTCAAGGAGAAGTGTTGGGATTAGTCCAATCCACCAACTATCCTCTCTGATGGTTGAATCAAATCCCTTATCTATCCACTTCTAGGATTTTTGATCTGTTTGTGATAAAAGGAGGTCATGAAATGCAGGTCTGCAGCCCATCTGCATGCTTTTTGGAACCTGAAGAAGGTGAAGCAAGCTGCTTTCTAGCTCTTCAGTACAAAAAAATGAATCTTGTGTACTGTGAGACAGTGAGTTTGCAAAAGCTGGCTGTGAAGAGAATAAGGAGGCAATGCAGTCACTGACTCATTTCTGACTATTAACATCAGTGTCCCCATCCAGCTTTGGCAACAGCCACGGATTAAAACAATTCAAGAAAGCAGTGACCAGTACCGCCAAGGGAGGCCAGAACTACAGCAATGAAACACTTGCCAGGCCAGGCAACGTCTCTGTACCTGTTCACATAAATCTGAACTTTCTATACCAATTTTGAAAGAGCTTTTCATCAGTTACATTTTTTTTAAAAACAGTGTTGTGGACTTGAGAATAACTTACCAGCACTTTGACTGTATGTGTGTTTGGGGTGTATAATGGAAAAGTGGGGTTTCTTGGACATGAGGAAAACACATTAATAGATCTTAAGAGTTACTACATGGACTTCATACTTCTTTTGTAAGGAACAGTCCTACTTAAAAAGCCTGTACAGGATTTTTTAAAAGGAAAATAAATAACCCAAGGTACAACGTTTAGTGTAGGGTTTACAAAAACACTTGCTTGGCATAGGGTTTGCAATTGTACATGCACCTAACTCTTGCTTTGTTTGTGATGTGTCATATGAATGAGAGGATTTCAAATTTTCCTGTTCTATATAAAATAGACACATGCTCATACACAGTAGACATTTCCATGTGCATGATTCTGTTTTGCTACCTGACTTGCTGTTTGTTCATATAAACACCCAACTGTATTACAAATGCAGTGTTTGAGGATTTTAGCCAGATCTGTTCCACTGTACACACTGAGTTTTCTACTGCCATTCTTACACTATATAGCGTCACGTGATAGTTTTACAAGAGGTGATACTCTTATTAGCTTGAGTACTTTTTAGTCTTTTCAGAAATAAATAATATAGAAAGTGAGTAACAGAACAATAACTCAATCATTTGGTTAACTTTAATAAGGAAATGTTGTGTCATCTAATAGAGAAAAATATTTATGGAGATCAGAATAATTGAAGAAGTATAATGAGTTCCAATGGGAAATGTAAACTATAACATGGGAGGAATCTGTCACAGCACAAGCTCCCTCTTTGTCCCATACCAGCTCTCACCTCAGATGAATATATATAACAGTATCGCATCATGACGCAATCTATGATGTGATACTATCTCCCCGAGCCTGACAAAGACCCAATTAGAATATTAATAGTTACATAGTATCTTACCATAAACCAGTGACTCTTAGGCCAAGTTTGTACCACATCACTTTAAGCCCCTTATTGATTTGTCTACTTGCCCTGGGTACTTCCTATAGGCAACAGAAGACAATGTGCAAACCCAAGGACTAATCCAGTTCGTGTAAAACCAGAACTGTCTATGTGTGTCTCTCTTTTCTACTACAGACACAGGTTAGACAGACTCTTTCTAATGAGGAATATAAAGTCAAATGGCTTAGACTAGGCAAGAGGAATCGACTTGCACAGTTCATTTGAAAGCCCACAGTGTTCCTGGATGACAGTGGCAGAAAAAATGTCCTGCGTACCCACATGTTGCTCTCAAACAACAGAACATTCACACCAGTAATTCCACTAACACACAGATATCCTGAAAGGAATACAGAAATCTTGCAAACGATCAGGGGTAAATATAGTTCCACATCTCAGGAACAGATCTGAATACTATCCATGGCTTCAGCAGCAGGTATCCTTTAAATTTGTTCTAGCTTGGTGACTCCCACCAGGCTTGTTGCCAGTCCCTGTTCCTGCTCTTATGGTACAGATCAAAGCAGTGGTTTCTTCAATACAGTGTTCCTTTCCCCAAACACACTCCCATCAGCAGTCTTGGGAGACTGCCAACACACCGTATATATTTAAGTACCTTACATTTACTGAAATGTCACCTCCTTCATTAGACACAGGTGAGTGTCTCTGTCCTTTCAGTCTTTCTATGTCACCTGCCAATAACTTTTTTTGTTCAAGACTATAGAAATACTCAATTCTGTTTTCACAGTCCCTGGTTTTAGTCTAAATTAATGCCCAGGCTTACTATGAAAGTACAAAGTGTTACCTAGAGATGATGCAAATTTACAGTTTTCTTTAGAAAGCACAGAGTGCACTCTTCAGCCACTTAGGCATGCACTGCAATGGACAACACAGCTGAAAGCTTCTCAGCTCATCATGTTGCTATTACTCAATGTAAGGCAGCAGTTTTTCCAAAACTACAAATACTGCAGGCAATAAGCCTGAGCTTGTTTATATTGATAATTATGGAAAAACCACCTGTCTCTAAGGGGAGACAAATTTAGTACTGGTAGAGAGTATAATATTCATGAATTAAGTTAAATGAAACACACAACTTTGTATAGGCGCATGTAATGAAATAACTGAAGGAGCAATAAAGATGGATCTTCAGTGATACACCTGTTTAGAAACAAGTTCCAAGAACAGACTTTTCTTACCACAAAAAAATGGAACTAAAAAGACCCAATTTCTGTAAGAGGTTTACTAAAATAGAGCTAGGAAACATACATAATTTAAAAAAGTTTAGAACTTCCAACATAAAAAGTATTAAAATTACTTTCTTTTATCATTTTAATAACAATGTCTGATTTGTCAAAACAGTAAAAACTCTATAAATATCTGTTAAGGGATTATTCCAATAGCATGAAAAACTCTAGTGAAGAAATGACACAGAATATAGAACTGCCATCATGCATTTGCATATAAAAGGCTGTTTAAAACTGACAGACACATAAACAGAAAATACATGCTATAAAATTAGTCATTTTTAAGCATGGGTCTTTAAATAAAGCTGGCAGAGCACCTTCATTTTAGCTAACTCATTCTCAAGAGGAATAAAAAAAAAAAGGTGTAGCACCTACCAACTTATTTTCTTCAGTCTTGTACACAGATAATAGTTTATTACAGTTTGAACATATCTTCATTAAAGTATCTTAAAATATTGGTGATATTTCCTGAATAATGTATTTTTGCTAAATATCACTACACAGTTATAAAATAAAAGTATCATTTACCTTTTGACAGGGCGATCAGAAATGTGATTTACTAGATACTGGAGGCTGCTTGTCAGAAAAAAACAGATGTATATAGCACTCCCATGGCTACCAAAGGGAATGTATATGTTTTAAGTTCTTTAAGTTTGTAGGGAAATTAAGAGCTTTCAATAGGCCTACCAAGAGACAATAACCATTTTGGACTCGTAATTCCTTTCAGTCAGAAACAGAAGCAGCACGCTTCAAGCCAAGCACCATATGAAACAACACCCATAGAAATTGCTAAAATTAAGCAATTATGATAAGCAGATAAGAAAAAAAGAAAATATTTTGACAGTTCTTAAACCAAAAATGTTGACTCCTTGTAAAAGACACAGAAGTGGGGCTTAAGGCATTTTATTCAAAGGTTGCAATGGCCAGGGTCATGTCATATAAGCAAAGAATCATAGAATGGTTTGGGTTGGAAAGGATCTTAAGATCAGTTAGTTTCAAATCCCCTGCCATGGGCAGGGGCACTTGACTCTAGGCTGTGTCGCCCAGGGCTCTGTCCAACCTGGCCTTGAACACTGCCGGAGATGGAGCATTTACCACTTCTTCGGCAACCTGTTCCAGTGCCTCACTACCCTCACAGTGAAGAACTTCTTCCCAATACCTAACCAGAACGTCTCCCTTTTAAGTTTGAACTCATTACCCCTTGTCCTATCACTACTCCTATCACGAGTCCCTGATGAAGAGTCTCTCTCCAACATCCTTGTAGGCCCCCTTCAGATAGTGGATGCCTCCCAACCAACAGTGAATGAGACTTGGACAGGGCCTCAAAGCACTGTGGCAACCTGCATTCAAGAGTCACACTTGTCAGAGGTGCTGGTTAAACATGCAGACTCCAGGAACTTGGCCTTTTCTCTCAACACTGAGCTACTGAGTGCCAATGGCTCCTCAGCTGCTGGAGCAGCCCAATTGCTGGCTCTTCTCCCTGCTCGCAGGCTCACAGGTGAGGAATCCGACTCCCTTGCTCCCTACAGTTTAGAGAGCAACTTGAGATGGAGAAGGGGATGGAAACATCTTCTCTGTTAGTTTTTAAAGTAACAAGCGCTTAAGTCCCTATTTTTAAAAATATGTTGCTCAAAATTTCTTTTCATAAACGTGTCCAGTGTCTAGCATTTAATAAAGCAATATTTTCCAAAGCTCTCCAAGCACTGAAAATTATAGATTCAGAAGAATTTGGATTGTCTCTCTCAACACAATATCAATAGTCACAAAGCTCTGATCCTACGGAAATTCAGTATTACTTTACATCATAGTGTAAATCTGAAAGCACACAACCTTCTGCAAGTTTTGAGCCACAGACTTCTGTTAAAAAGTATTTTCTGTACAAACTTCTAATTGCCTCTCCTTTTATATAGTTTTAGAAAATACCCAGAGAGTATCTTAATAGAATTCAGGGTACCTACCCCACCTAAGGGTAGGAGATGTAGCTTTGTCATACTATTTGGATTACTCATTAAAAAAAAAAAACCTCACAAACCAATGTTCACTAAATACACACACAGGCATAACTGCTGTAGCCACCGATTAGCAATCCAATTTGAACTCATTTCATTAAAAGAAATAACCTAGATTAAAGTATTTCTTCTTAAAAAATCATTACGCAAATCACTGAACAGAAAGAAGCCACCCTTGGCAAGTGAGCTACCCCATCCCTTGCTTCAAAAGATGAATAAAACATTTTGTTTCTGATAGATGTTTGTCCAAAATGTATTTACAGACTTCAAACAAGGTGTCCTACAACACTAGGTGTTCCATAATACTACCAGCAGCCTATTCCAGCACTCTCCTATTTTGCCTATTTTCTAAAAGTTATCGGACATTTAACGCAAACCTCCTTTTCATCAATTAAAGCCAGTTATTATTTGTAGACAAGTACTTCCAAGAACAAAAATCTGAAAATATTTTGCAAAGATACAATCGATGAAAAAAATAATGCCATTTACTGTCACAATCAGTATTTTGTAATGGAATGGTAGAAACATATACTTTTCACTACTGTGTTGAATTCTTGCTACATTTAATTAAAACTTGGGGGATGAATTAGATGATCCCCAGAGGTCCCTTCCAACCCTAATAGTTCTGTGTGATTCTGTGAAAACTTCATTGCCTCTGTGAAAACATTTTTATGCCTCACTGTACCCCAAAAACATAAGAAAATGCACCCTTGTACCTAAATACCTGACCCAGCTCTGGAATCAGTACTGATCCGAACGCAACATCAGCTTTGCCCCCAGGTTTGACAGCAGCAACACACGTCCCTAGAACTGACCTAGGGAATGGAGGTTGTTGTGAGACCTGGGGTTATCAAAGTCCAGAAGTATTAATTAAATACTATATGACCTAGAATATTATCCTTTTGACTGAAGGCTGTATTATAGCTCATGTATATGCAGTGGTTACAGCACTCCTAAGCAAAAGATCAGGTACCACCTGTTTTACTAGAGCTTTTGCAGCTCTTCAAATCTGTAAGAAGACCCTGGGACTTACCTTTAAATTAAGATTAATAACTGAAAAACTATTTTTCACCTGGAAGTGTAGGAAAGTTCGAAACTACAGGGTTTGATAAACCAAGACTAAAAATACAGCTAAGGTTTGCAGATGCTACGGCAATGTTTCCTTCTTGCCTAAAGATGTAGAAAACAGATCCAGTTCTGAAATATTAAAAAATCCCCAATAATCAGCAGCATGGAAAGGAACTTCTCTGATTCACAAGCAATTCTGAAGAGTTAAAAATATTGTGCTTTCCTTTAATTTTTTTTTTTTACAGTATGTATTTATAAAAATATTAGTGAGGGAAATTTCAAAGTGAAAGTCATGCTTTTAGATGAACCTGACATTATGCACCTCTGACAAACTGGTATTAAGAATGTTGTTTTGAAAATGTAGGAATGTTTCAGCTTCCTAAAAATCTTTTTTGATACAAAGTTAATGTAGCAAATTTCAGAGCACTTTAGTATTGAAAAGTAATAATTAAAAATGTTGTAAATTGAATGCTTAATGAAGCTCTAATGAAATATTCAATGCTGGATCAATTGTATTGCTACTGCTAAAACATTTCACAGTTTTCAGAACATTTTTGATTCTTTCCAGTGGGATAGTTCTGATTCCCTACTGTGGCAAACCCTACAGAGGCTAAAAATATCATTTTACCAAACTGGTAAATAAAACTCTGCTTAATTCACTTGAAGAGTTTTTTAAATTATCGGCAATCAGACTCAAGTTACAGTCATAAAAAGGACTAGGAAAAAGATTTCAGGAGAAGAAAAGGAGAATGGTCAACTCAAAAAGAGCAGTTAAGGATTACTACTAAGTTGTTACTGATGGATATCTTTATTTTCCCTATAAAGAATATAACCACCACACAAATATCAAACAGTGGTAACAAACACAAGGAAATTAGATTTACACATGGAAGAAGAACACAGATGGGACAAGGGTAATAGAAAAGAGGACATACTGTTGGCATCTTCTTGTTTATAGAGCTGCTGGAGGGGTTTAAACTGTCAATTTACCTTTTCTTGGGGAAGGAGCAAAGCTTTAGAGGCTGCCTAAAAAGATATGCATCTCTGTCTCTGTGTTCCTAGTCAGCAGTGATGACCCCACCATTATTATGAACAGCAGACTCATTAAGGTGGCTACAGACACATTCTTCCAAGTTTTGCTAGATGTAAGATATCCTGAAAAAAACTTCTTCAATTAATGAATTTTGAACAAAACCAAAGTGCATCTTCTAATTTAAGATGCAAAGGGACTGATAAATCAACCTTTTTAATCTTTTCATTATTTCATAGGTGATGGCACGATGTGGGGGGTTTGGAAATTAATCCACTGAGACCTCTGGGTGCACAGATCTTCAAAAAAACATTTTACAACCCTCAACTCACTCCAACCATCTATGCTTCATTGGGAATAGAATGTTTAAAGGAAGGAGTCTTTGGGCTGAATAAAATTTACATTAGCAGCAATGTGGGGATGGACTTTAGTTCTTTAGTAAGTGTCTAACATTTCTTTGCCTTTTACACATTGAGGATGTAAAGACAATTATGAAGAACCATAAGAATAACATGACTAGACATTTATGACTGCAACACCACCAGTACCTTTGCTACTGCAATATCTCTATAAAATCCTTGGAGGTAGTTTATACTTTTTACTATGGCGCACAAATGCCTTTTGCACTAGGCTAGACTTTTTGAAACACAACAGCGTAACATTAAAAAGAAACTGAAATTGCTTGTATCACATATAAAGTATGTAATTATATCTCTTTGGCCAAATGGATTAGCAGCCTGGTTCTGTGAGCATCTGGCTTTTGAATATCTTGAACCATTTTATAGCAAGCTTTTCTCACTGTACAACCTCTGAGCATGCTCTACCACACTTTTTATAACACTTTCACTAATTCCTTTCTACTGTATTTTAAAATCCTTATGTAACATACTGAAGTGTTAAATAATGATATATATAAGCCCCAACATTGCACTTTGACATATGTATTAATATATGCATATTTTCCATATTATTTACATACACACCAAATATTAAACATGCTACATGTTCTAGTAAAAAAAACCTCGAAGTTTGACATATTTATGTATAAACACACCGTCTTAATCTTTGTCTGTCTCCTCTGTTCAAAGGTAACTACAAGAGCTACATAAATAAAAATAACAGGAAATAAACCACACTTTATCCATTATCAAGGGAATATTGTTGTAACAAGATGTATAGAATCACATTATCATTCTATTAATTCAATAATCTTGACGTTGCTACAGGATTGAGACAGTTATCAAAGCAGGTGATCATTCTTGTATGTAAGGATCACATCACATAATAGGGCAGAGATGTCATGTAAACTACAGTGTCAAAAGATAACAAATACAGGACTGAGCTTGTCATGGCAATGAATTTCTGTTGGCATACAAGGCTCCAACATAATCACTGGTATATGATAAGCATATACATACATCTGGTTTTCAAGCTGCTATCATTATAGTGCTGATCTCATGAAATTCCTCATAAACTGTTTTTTTTTTTATTTTATACTCACACACACTCAAAATCTATACATACTTCCCACTGACAGTGGTTTCAAAGGTCTTTCATTAACTCAACCTTGCAACAACAGAGTACGAACACCTTCTCTTTTTTGGAAATCAAATGAATATTTATGGAAATTATAAAATTACTTTAGCCTTGAGGATACTAGTCCTCAGGGTTTACATGGGTTTTCAACTAAACCTGTTACTTCAGAGAAAGTTTAGGGTTATCATTCTTCATGATTCAGTACATTCCTGCTTAGTAACTGGTAGCCAACCTAACATTTCTTACACCTTTCTTTCACTCATACAGTTTTAGTTCAAAATAATAGACTCTGGGCATGCAATTTCTTTTACTACTTTATTTCTGTGTGTAGCTAATAACAATGCCCACCTCCCACCTACGTGGCATACCAAAGTTCGAGACACACAGGACTCAATACCAAACTGGTTTCAACACATGTTCTTCTACTCTCACAGATTCCAGATGCTGTATATGATTTGGTCTCATATCCATTGTGGAAATATTAGTATAACCATATAGTTACAAGAAGATCTGAAGAATTCTAATGATTTTTTAAACTGACTATAGGTCTCCAGGTAAAATACCAAGACTACGACTTATGTTTGAACGACATGTTTGTAAGAAAGACGGATTGAGGCAGTTTCACTTCTGCTACGTTTAGCCTTAACTGCTGCTTATGTGCTGCCTTTCATTTCATATAGCTCATGAGAGATACATCCAATGAAACCACATGTGGAGAACAGGCTGCATTTGAACATCCATGTGTTTAGCTGGCTGAGGTCATTAAAAAAGGTACTAATGTAGTTACAGGGCTACAGTGCAACTATGGCCTGCACATATAAACAAGAACTTGGAATTTTAGGTATGTCTGCATGTTACATATGTATTTATGTATATGAACAGATAGAAGATGGAGGAGTGGCAAGGTGATTTAACAGACTGAGGATGCTGCATTGCTCACAAACGGTGAATTCAGACAAAGGCCAATTCAGGACTAAATACTGAACAAGGTCTAAGTCTAGTTATCTTTTGTACGTTACTGCTAAATGCCAGCCTTCTAAGGCTATCAGCATACAGAATAGGATTTTCTGGATGAATAACCCTATTTCTATTTTCTTCTGTTTGTATTAGGATCATAGAATAGCCACCTTTAAAATAATAAGACAACTGGTGAAAAAATATTGACTTTAATAGCATCTGCTGCATTTGGTATTCCTCAGAAACCAATAGTAAGAAGACACCCTTCATTCCTTGTCTCCTACTTCTGGAAGTTGTTACACAGGCAGCACATGTGAAGTCTACACCTTCCCAGACCCGGATTTCTACAACAGTTAGTGAATGCAGAGAAGTTTGGGAATGGAGTACTGTTATCTGACCTGAAGCAGAAGTGAAATGGTAAAGCTGATTGAGGAAGGCAAACTTTTTCTCAGAAAAAGTATTTTCTGAATTCTCCTGGATTTCATCCTCAGTGCTAGCTAAAACAATATTATACGTCCAAAGTCTTTTTGTACTGTTTCTCTCTTTGCGGATTAATCACAGCTTATAACGAAAACTACCATCAGGCTAGCTGCAGGTAAAATAAAGGTTGCATGGCCATCGTACTGCTATTTCAAAAGCACAGGATATGTCTGATACCGTGACATTTAAAAAGGCAAGAAGTCCCACTTAGTTGCTTTACTGCTACTTTGTGTCAATCATGCTACTTAGCACACAGCAGAAGTGTTGTCAGGAATACCGTTCACATCCTGAGTGAAAAACAAAACTCAAAAAGTGAATGTGAGGGAAAGAAACTGTAGAAATGAGGAAAAAATTCACTTACATTTATCCAAGATGGCTGTCGCTATTACTGTTGAAAGTCTGCTATGGGCTGAGGTCACAAGACCCTGTAAGCTAAAATAGAGAAGCTTCAGCTGAGGGTAACTGAAGCTGCAGCACATTAAAATACATTTTAAGATTATAGGTATTGACTGAAGTCTTCATTTCTTGATCTATTTTTCCCAAGGCACGAAAAGTGACCTCTACTTTTTGGTCATTTTTCAAGCGCGGATGGAAGAGATCTTCAGTATTATCCTCTATCTCATTGTAAGTGTGTATGTACGTTATATACAGTACATGATATGATAGTATGATGTTTTCATTGGCATGAGTTTGGAGTTGCCACATTTTTCACAAATGGTGAAACCATATGGGATTTATGCAGATTCTCCCAAAGAAAACCAGAATAAAACCTTTATACAACATCACATCATCATGTATGTAGGAATTGTGAATTATATAAAAGAAAAACTAGCTTTAAAATCTTCAAAAATGTATTAAAAAGCATCACAAAGCTTTTTTTTTCCCTTTCTATAAAGGTAATTCTTTAATTATGTACCTCTGAGCAAGTCTGAAACCTTTTACATCTTAGAAGTATCAAAATGACTTTAAAATTATGTTTGTATGCACATGAATACTGTAGTTTGAAAATCTATTGCATCTTAACCTCCCAGGGCTTAAAACAAATGTGTGATCTACTAGGTAGCTACAATCTCCTCTTAACATGGGATACAACGACCCTACTGTTGGCTTCAGTAAGTGGCAAGATACTAAATCTGTCACTAATTTTGGATCAAACATTCTCTCTTCTGGCCCATGAGTCACTGTGCTTTTGGGAAAAAAATCTGACATGGAAAAATAAAAAAAAAAAGGAGACAACAGAAAATAATACCTTGGGAAATCACTGTTAGTGTTAACAGCAGAGATTTGGAATGACAGAAGCAAAGAGACTAGTAACGTTCGGTTGAGAAAAGTGCGTGATGAACAACCCTGCAGCTTATTACCTGTACTAGGATTGCATATGATACCCACCTATGTACGTATACACTTGTGTATGTGCATGTCTAAACAGACATATGCAATGTGCAAAAACAAATTTCTAGAATGTGCCTTACAGGCCTTTTTGTATCTGAAATAAAGAAAAACAACTCCAACACAAGGAATGCAATAAATCCGAACTACAGAAATCCTAAAGCTGGCCAAGTAACAACAAATGCACATATATCATATATATTTGATATATGTGAAAGAATGACAAGTTGCAAGAAATACAGTGAAAGGTGGAATCTCTGTGCTTTATGAGCAAACTCAAAAAATCCCCAACAAACCCCATCACACAATGTCTCCTGCATTTCTTGTGCAACCACAATGTGACTTACAACACATGAGAATATAACAGATGAGAACTAAGAAACTAGCAGGATACTGCATTATTTTGATGCATTCAAAGAAATACTGTGCACCGTTACAACTAAAAAAATCCAGTGAAACTGTTTTACATTAGAAGCATTTTTATAAAATTAGCTCTAGAAGTTACTATACTCCTTTGAAACAAGGCAGTCAAACTCATAATTTAAAAGATAATTACAGAAGACAACGTGATCCTAACAAAAATGACCACTGGGGAGAAAACAGCTTTTCTATTTCCTACAAAAAATGCCTGTTGTATTTTAGATTTATAATTGAAAAAGACAGCAAATGCTGTTCAAATTATGAGAGCATCTTAAAAGAATGGGAAAAGTGACGGTTAAAGTGTTTGTGATAGAAGGCTAAATAATTTACCTTTACAAAACCCACTCTGATATTTAGATGACCAGTTTGAAGCTTCATGAATGCTTGTAAACTGACAGAGAATGAGTATTCCCTAGTCTTAATGCTGTAGGATAGATGCTACATCACTAGAACACCATACCCCAATAGGAACTAGTTGCTTGCCTTCACCTAATGAGAAACACTAACCAAAAAATAGCAAACAGAAATGGACTTAATTATTCCTTCCATGAGCAGCGAGACTTCCATAACAGAATTTAAGCAATCTAAACAGAGTGCATTTGACTACGTAGGATGTAGTCTAATACACTCAGTGCACGTAAAGCCCTGTCAACAATATGCCAGATAATTTAATAATCAATAATTTATATAGAATTTAAAAAAAAAAAAAGGAAAGAAAGAAAAACAGAAGTGGGAATGGGGGATATTGCTCTACCAAATGCAAAATTTTACACTGTAGACACCTATATCTGAGCTAGTCATCTGAGGTTACCCGTATAATCAAAGAAGAAAAAGAAGTATTTCTGTGGCACAATTCATTAAATCTTAATTAGCTGTCTAAATCAGATTGGATGCACTGTCTCTTAAAAGTGTATTGACAAGGTGTTGACAACAATGCCTTGACTAAAGTGCCTTGACTGTGAACGGCGACAAAAGGCTCTTAAGCCTGCACTATAAAGGGGAATGTCAGAGACAAAGGGTAACCATCTATTGTCTGGTGAAATAAAGTCCTCTTGCAAGAGACCAATTATCTAAAGTTGACTTCCCCTTAGTATGCACCTGAAGTAGTTATTTGTATTTATGTTAAACAGATGTAAAACCGGATTACTCTGTATTCTGACTTCAGACATTCAGGCTGCATCAGACAGATGCAATGCCCTAACACGTATTCCAGGGAAACAGCAAAAGTAAAGCTGTCATCTCCTTTAATTTTCATTCAGGTGTGCAAAGGTAGCAAATGAACACTGCTGAAATCCTCCATCATTTCATTCTATGAGTAGATGAATGGAGATCCCTACAATACTCTGTATCTTACCTAAAGCAATCAGCCAACCAACCCTCAAATCCCCTTCTCTCCATTCAATTTTGAAGAAAAACTCTTGTGGAATAAAATGAATGAAAATGTTACAATCTACACATGTGTGCATGCACACAGAGAAACCAGCCAGAGAATCTTAGATACTAACATTCAAATTAAAAAACTATTGAACAAATCAGCATGATGCTTCAGGAAGTCAGACAGTCAATGAGTTGACTTCTGTGGCAAAAGCTAAGCAAAATTTTAAGTTTCAGAATTTTAAAAATTCTATAAAATGAAATTAAATTAATGAAATTAGTTACAATTAAAAATTATAAACGGTAAAAGTATGTTTTTATTGCGTACTAGCTCAGTATAAACTTTTCTGGTATTACATACCCTTCAACTTTACACGGCTCATAAGATTGGATGTGACAGTAACAAAGGCCTCTTTGGAGATACATATGACAAACTCAGGCAGCCAGCAAGGGAACAATCACCATTTTGATAATCAATTTCAGAACTGAATTGAATTTCCCAGAAATGATTTGAATGAAAATTAGCTCACAGCATAATGGGGTTGGTACATTTGGTTTGAATGAATCAGGTGGATAAAAAGAAAATAATGGAAAAAAATAAACCACATTATTTTGTAAATATTTACAGATTAATTCAAATTTATCAACTACAAGAATTAATCAGAAAGCAGATTGACAGCACCTCATGCAACTCTGTGATCACCATAAATCCAGACAATGTATCAGATTTCATCAGAAGAGAGGTCACGTTTTAAATGAAGGTAGAAATCGTTATGCATTATTCATCCATCTGAAAATATTACAAGGTGGGACACCTTTTTTCATAGTTTATTACCACAGCATATTACAAAATGCATTTGTAAAATAAATGTTTAACCGATGAGTCTATGACAAGTTGTTACAAAGCATATTATAAGATGCAAATATTGTTAAAATACGTGTGCATGTTTAATGCATGAATTACAGTCATCAGGCATGGTATAAATCGTCATAAAATTTAACAAATTATAATAAGATATTTATAAATGGCACCTAAACATAAAGTGTGCACAGAGAAGTAAATGGTACTAAAATTAATCCTTGTATGAAGGCTTTTTTCCTGTGCCTTTTACTCAGAACAAACCAAGTTAGGTGATATTTTCATTTAAGTTCTAATAAGAAATGTCGGAGATAAACTCCTCTTGCTAAGCTTCCAAGGCAGCAACAAACTTGGGTCTTCAGAAGATTCTCAGTATAAAATTACAGACAGTTGTCCATTACCTAGGCAACACTGGTTAGCTTAAACAACACCTTCAATTTTTTTCTTATGGATGCAGTGAACAAATATGACATTACTTTTACAGACAAATTTTTTCAGGAAGTAAACTGTTGAAACCCTGTATTAGAATTCTTGTCTACATGTCAGGAAAAACAACTTCAACAGAGTAGGGAAGAAACAACCTTACCTTTCAAATTCTGTTTGCTTGATCACTGGCAGTCCAGTTTACAGGCACTGATACCTATAAGCCTTGTATCTTGTATATTTTTTATAATTCAGTACTGTACAGCAAAACACTGATCAGAGAAAAGGTATTTATGGCTTTTGGCATATGTATGGAATATAAACAAAGAGCTGTCACCAGGATATTTCCCAGCTGATTACAGACACAAAATTTGTCTGCTTGAAAGAGAAATTTCTATACGTTCTATCTGTAAGAGTCAGACTAAACTGAAGGCAAGATCCTGAAAGTAAAGACATGTTATTACTTCCAAAATCATCAGGTAATTGTATAGGAAAAAAAGGAGAACAGGCTGAGTGAAAGAGAGAGGAATGGCAACTACAGGGAGATACCACAGTCATGTCCTGCAAGTTTTTGTGCAGAGATTTGCTGGTACATGAAATCACTCAAAATTCCGATGCAGAACTTTAATTACTCTGTAACTAAATAATGTTATAAATCTCGTTTAAATCTGCCAGGTTTCAGCTGCTAAAGAAGCTGATTTCCAGCTTCTGAAGTACAGTCTAAGAGCGTTAGCTGGATCTGAGAAGTCTGATCCTGTGATAGGAATGTTGACATTCTTCTCTCTTATTTTTCTCTCAAGTTTAACAAGATTGAATGCCTGGAAACAGGACCTAAATACATTCAAGAAAGTGCCCATTTTGACAATCAAGGGAAAAAAACCTCTAAACTTTACAATTAAATAAAACCCCCCAAAACAGAAACAAACAAAACAAACAAACAAAAAAAAACCAACCCAGAACTTGTAAAATCATAGATGAAAAGTCTATTTCAAGGTTTTGAATCCAAAGGGTTCCTGAGAGCCTCACACTGTTGAGAGAACATGAAATGGAAGATGTGAAGTTTTTATCCTGTCTTATCACCTCACCCTGGCCACCATTCATAAAGCACCTGGTGTGGGCACTCAAAACCATAGGACATTAGGATCCTGCTCAGTATCACCTACTGTTACGCTCCTCTGGACATAAACAATGTACTTCGAAACCTGAATTTCGAGCTGGCATCACGTGTAAAGATCGGCAACATTTCAGTTAAAGGACTCAGTGCATGCATTACTAGCTGCAGCTTTACAAATCTTATCCTATACCCATTTTACAAGGAAGGGCAGGTCACCACACACATCTGTGGAACTTGCCTAAGGAACCTTCTTCTCATCTGTGGAATCATGAAACACTTCAGTTGCACATTATATATTTCTATATATTATATATACTAAAAACTTCAGTAGAAGCACTAAAATAAGGTTTCTGATGGAAAGATAGTCACAGCAGTCTTGCAATCTGAGAAAACGACATGTTCAGCCATGAGGTGCTCCTGCTATCTGCGTGCCATACCTGGAATAAATGGTGCTTTAAGTGCCTCTGAACTTTACCGCCCAAGAAGGTATTCAGAGAATTTGTGGCTAATCACTTTTTTTTTAGTAAAAAGGCCTCACATGCAAGGACCTCCACAAATTGTTTCTTCAGCTTTTCCAAACATAAAGGAATTAGCAATGAACAAGAAGCTCTGAAGTCAACCCTAAGCTATTCCTTCTTGTATGAGTCTCCTGTTTCCTGAAGATGTGACCACTCGAGTACAATGACTGAGCAATCAGTTCTTGGATTAGAGTAACTGTCTCAAAGTTAAATTGAAGGTCAAGAGGATACTGCTCCAAAGTGTGAAAAATGCTGGGCAGGACACTCTCCCATCCTTCCAGCTATGGCCTCACTCCCTGCTTTCTTCTGATGCTGCTGGTACTCTTTAACCCTGCTTGTAAACCTGTGCAAGTTTCAAATCAATCTACTAGAGGTAAGAAAACCCCAAACACAAGAGACAGCAAAACCACAACATAAAACAAAATGATCAAAACATTCTAAAGTAAAGTGAGGTTGGAAAATGATAATGGAAAGAGATGAATATCATCAATTAAAATTAAATTAGCAATTAAGCAGTTTCTCTTTTTCATATGTTGCTTTTTCCTTCCAAGGCTTACATGGCAAATACTTTAAAAAACAACACAGATTGCAGACACTGTTTAATAAAGTAAGTGGTCTTACCAGCATCTACAGCTGTTGTGCAATTATAAATGCAGGAAATCATTCCTGAGGGACATACAGTGGTTTTTTATATACATTTCCATAGCTGGCACTGCATCTTTCTTTGCTGAGCAGATACCTATCTCTGGGGCAGACCGATTCAACAGAAACAAGGGAGCCAACAATCTGCTGGTTCATAGAGAAATTTAGTCAAATGGACAAATTGAAGAATATTTTCAGTCCTAAAGGACTACATACATTAACCGGAATTATTCTCATATGTGTAACTATTCAACATAACAGGCTTTAAAACCAGCTGAAATCTGACAATGAGTTCATCTTCTTTCAAAAATAAAATCTTGGCTTGCTTTTATTTTTGCTTTTCTATTTTATCCTGCTTTTCTTTGTAATTAATTATTCACTTTAAAAAAAATAATTATTCACATTTTTAAAAAAGGCTTTTCTCCTGATGTACTTGGAAGTTTCTGCTAGATACATGCATTAGAAAAATGCCCACTACTCTAAGAATGAATTGTCACCAGCAGTTCCATGTTTTCATACTGCCATGCACAGGGTGACAAATGTCCAACCGAAAATGTGCATCATTCACTGCAAAGAAAGTAATCACAGTCTCAGCTTGTAGTCTGGTGTAGTTTCGATGCATGGAATGGTATGAAAGCTCTTTGCATGCATACTTAGGAACGAAGTGTCCCTGAGTAAGTGGAACAGAACTTTTCCTGAATTGTAACTACTAAGTGAAATGGAAACCGCGAATTCTATCATATCGGGAATAATCAGTATTTTGCACTGAATTTCCAGACATCCTGTCTTTGTGTGTTTGCAAGTGTCTTTTTTTGCATCTTCTGCTAAATTCCTCATTCCATTGGCCGTTTGTGAGTTTCTCATGCAGAGATTTCTCAACAAACTCTACTCTTGACCAGTTACAACTTCTAGCCTGAAAATCTACATGAGTGCAAAGACATGTCCTTTAAAGCGTGTCCTCAAAGACAAGAGTGCTTAGCTGATTTAAGAGACTGGTGCAAAAGGTTTTTCTTTAAAGAAGGAAGCGTCTCATTTAAAAAGTATGAAAATCTATAACGAAAGGCAGTTCAAGGAAAGGAGGTGGTTGGAGAAACAGAAGTAAGAGTTAATCACAAAGTCTTATGACAAAGACTGTACTGCACTGAAAAACATAGGTTATTCATGGCAATCAGAAAGCAATGCTGTGTCTTTCTTAAAGAACACGACAGTGCCAAGGGATTTAAAGACTGGAGTAATATCTTTTATACTTCACGCTCCTCCTGACCGGACCATTACAGGGTTGCTATGGACTGCATTCAGGAAATGGTGACACTCATCTTTCAGGATCCTGACCTAGCCTGTCTGCAATTAGTCTGATGAGATCTACACATTATTTAGACAGGATCTAAAGAATTCTTACTATTCTGTGGAGTAGGAATCCAGTTTATGTAGTTTAATGTAGTCCCAAAAAGACAGGATACAGAAGAAAGAAAAAAAAAACAGAACCCAAAAAAACAGGAGCAGAGAAACAGTATTCGGAGTCTGTGATGCGACTGTACAGTTCAACAGGATAAACAATAAATATTCTTCACAAACATCTAGCTCAAGGCTACAGAGACAGAATTGGAAGGAGTATGAGCAGAAGTCTCACTCTTTCCTATGTTGCACAGTTCAGGTGAAAGCTTTCTCATTTAGACAAATGAAGGATGATCACCTTTTCACCAGGAATGGTGCAAAGGTATCAAAGTACTTGCTCCAATCAAGAAGGAGAGACTCAGGTCTTAAAAATAGTTTTCTATGCAGTAATACAGAGACTGCAACTAATATAGTGCTCCCGAAATATGAACAATGAAGAGGCCGTGGTATATTTTGTTCCTAATAAAGTCTAAAATCATAAAATTATGTAACAGGAAAGGACTGGGAGATTGAGTATAAAGCGGAACAAAGCACTATACAAGTAAGTGATATATGAAAAGCCTCTACAGACAATTCACAAGAATATGCATATATATATATACATATATTAAAACGATAATTCATTTATCTGTACAAAGACAGTTCTAGTGTAGTCTGGGTAACTGATTCAGGTAAATAACCTGATATTATGGTCTTTAGGAACAAATGCTCCATCAGTTTTTTCAAATGACAAGTTTTTTTCTATTTGCTCAAGATTTAGGGAGTAAAGAAATTTTACAGATATTAAATGCAATTTATTTTTTTTCTCAAGAAATTATTTGCGTTATTAATAGTAACTTTGTTAACATTTTTTAGAAATCACCTAAATGACATTTGTAATTAGAACATATTTTATATAGAAAAACAATTAACCTGGTTTTGAAATAATAGCTCACTGATAAAAACTATTACATACAGCAGACTCTCACACAGAGATACATATGAACAGGAATGAAGCACACACTCTCTTGTGGCTTTCAAAGTACAGTTTTGATAGGAGTTATATACAGACACAATATATGGTCTGAAACAGCTGGGCTGCATAACAGAAGTATCTGTGGAGAGAGGGAAAAAAGAAATGATCCTTCTTCAGGCTACTGAATGGTAGTTTTATATTAAAATGAAACATCCCAAATTCAGCATAACATCCTGAGATCATACACCAAAATAAAAATGGTATTAGAATATTTATGTCAGCACACTTCCCAATTTTCATTAACCTTGGATTGTTTCCTTCTTTTCATTTTACTGTAGACTGAGGAAAGATGTGCCTGTTTTAAGAAGATAAAAGATGTTTCCTATTCCACCCCGTGATTATACTTAATTTTTAACAATCAATGCAAACAGTTACATTAGCAGTGAGAGCAGCTAAATTACTCCTTCAATATGTATCATATTAATCAATACTGTCTTTCTTTTACCCACCACGGCATTTACTTACCTACCACTCTACATTCCTCTGGAGTGCCACAAAGTCATCTCTAATCTTGGTAAGTCTAAATAAGTTTTTTTGGTCATCTTTAAATTTTGATACATACAATATCCTTCAGCCCACTTTCCAGCTCATTAATATATTAATCAATGCTGTTTAGTGTACGGGTTAGTGGTAGACAGAAATGTTAACCTTTTGTCATAATGCAAATTGACAAGTTACTCCTACTCTATCTTCTGTCTCTTAACTTGCTTCTAACTTATGATGAAACTTTCACCCAGAGCTATTCAGTTTTCCTGGTAATCACTGGGACTGCGTCAAAAGCTTTTTGAATCTCCCTCTGAATTATATCTTCTTGGTCTTACTTTAAAACTATATTTATTTTTGAGACATTTACAAATATTTCCCAAAGACTGAAAATACTGGTATCTTTTTAATAGATGTGAGAGATGTGTGTGCTCTGCAACTTCAGTACACTTTGAGGCCACAGAAGAAGAGCATGATTTGTCCCCCAGAAAGGTCACACCACCAAAAACTTGCAGCCTGCTCAGTAATGCAGAAAAATTAATTATAAGGCCACGTTTTATCCTGTTAGAATGAAGCGAGTCAATGCACTTGGTAAATTTCACTGGAGACAAAAGACTCTGAAGTGGTCACAGCAGCAGTAGCATGGGAATTACTGCAGCTGTAAGAAGGCTCTTACGCTGCTGACCAGGACTATACTTTAGGCATTGCACAGACACAGAGTAAAAGGATTGTCCTGTGTAAGACAAGAGATGACAGTGACAGACTGCTAGGAAATACCTGTCATGATAGCAGGCAATATATATGCCTGAGCTTTCTATACATAAACTGGAGAAGTCTGAATGACTGACTTGGAGAAGGATAATGAGGTCCCTCACAATCATTACAGACAGCACAGGAGAAAGTACAATAGGGCTTATCTGAAAATCTAAAAGTAGGAAATTAATGGCTTTTTTTTTTTTCTACTTTATGAAGAATAATGGGTATCATGAAGTCAGTCTGTGAAGGATTATAAAACTGAAAACAAACTGCCTGTATTTGATGCTTTGAAGGGGAACTGGGGAAAAGTCGTAGAGAGAGATGTTAGGAAAATAATCTGTGCAGAACAGTGGCAGCAATGAGACAAGATGACAGTTATCATGTACTGAAAAGAGGCTAGCTATAACTGAAATGGGGAGAACCTGCATGAGAGTTTCAGCTCAGCATACAGCTTAAAAAGCTGAATCTTAGTATGGATGTGAGGAATAGGAAGGATACTCAAATTTAAGATGCTGTTTATGTTCCAAGCTTAAGACAACCAACATGCTTATACAGGTGACAGTGGCTGAGAAAGGGGAGAGAGGGGAAACATTATTCCTGTTGGTCTTTCAGTTGATGTCTAAACATCCACAGGTTGGTTATCAGGAAGATGAGATGAGCTTCATTGTTTTGGGGGAGGTTAACTCCATTCATTCACTCATTCATTCATTCATTCATTTATATATTTATTAGAGTAAATGGTATCCGGAGTACAAATCAGAGTTGATAACATTAACTACAATAAAGATTCTCTTAGGAAAATGGCAAAGAAGGAAAAAAAAAAGAAAACCAGTAAAGTGTAGGATGGAACTGGGGGAAAAGAAACTTCCCCCAGTTATTGAGAACAGCATACCCAATGAGGTCACAAACTAGTTAAAGGGATGAAGAAGTGAACGGCTGAGCACATGAAGTCAATGAAAGAAAGCACCAGCTTCAAGTATGAACTTTCAATCAGATTTGCCAGCTTCTATCATAAAATCAACTGTATTTTTCATGTCGCTTTTTGTGTCAATTCCCTTTTCATGGCAGAAGTGTTTTAAATTTTTTGAAAATAAAAAAATCCAGCAGAAGGGCCCAGGTGACAAAATGTTAATTTATACTGGAATAGGCCGCAGGTAGTCTACAGGTATCTCCTGGGTTGCCTAGAGATATCTCCTAGATCATTAACATATCAAATGCTCCTCAGTCAACTTCTCAGTCACCAGTTTCTACAGAGATTAAAAAGAAATAAAAACACACATACAAAATGTAATGAACGAACTATTCAGCCATACATTACAATTTGGAAAGAATAAAAATGAATAAATAAATAAATAAATAAGTAGTAAACCTAGCCATGATTTAGTGAAAGATATTTTTAGCTACAGTTCTAATAATTAAAGTGATGCAGCTGTATACAGAATAACAAAACAGTAAAGTTTTTTTCCTATTGGATACAGACATAATCTTCAGCTATTATAAACTGATGAAACTTACTGCTTGCTTGATATAATTTATGTTGCTGACAATAAAGTGGATTTTGAGAGAAAAGAAATCACTTTGCCATCAAGTGACAATTCTATTTTCAGCAGAAAGGTGAACGGTTCTGGAAAAGCCCTCCATTGAATTTTTCATTGTTGCAGTCTGTGCTGGAGCTGGCTGTTCCGGGCAACTATTTTCAAATACTTTACTGATACAAAATAAAATAATACGCACAGTGTGATATTCTGTAACTGTGTGCTAACACAGAGGCCTCATTTGAAATACTGGACTAGGTCTTTCCTGTATTTAATAAGGCAGAATTACAGAACATCTCTGCTGATTTTGTCCAGAAAAAGGTTTGGTTGAGGGTCTTCTGCAGCAGCATTACCTAAGTTTACAGGGCAAGAACACATACATTACATGCTGTTGAAAGATGTCTCCCTTCATGTCATATTTCAACTCACTGAAGTTGCAGATTTCAAAGATGCCACTCTCCTCTCTACATGACTCAAAAAGCAGAGCTGTTTTATAGGGGATAAAAGGCACAAGGGACTGTGTATGAAGCATGCATTCTAGAATCTTAGAAGCCTAAATTACATTGGATTTTTAAAACCTTCCGTTTAAATATATATAACGCACTTCCAGAATTACAGCTTATTTGTGCTTTGTAACATAGATATTGAAGGAAGTTAGTGTACATTTTTAATACATTTTCTGCACTGCATAACACAAATTTTCCTTCTGTAATGGAATTTCCCTTTCAAATAACAAAACCAAAACTGTACTTAAGGATGTCTCCAAAACTCCTAATGAAGGTGCTTCTAACAACGAATAAGAATATTAATGAGACAAACATCTCTAGGCAAGCCTTTTACCAAACAATAAGAAAAAAAATAGTATTAAAATCTTCCATATTTTAAATGCTATAACTTCAGAGACATTCTTCACATGAATATCCACATTTTCTATTAAATTGCTACTTTCAGACAGCAGTCTGTGTAGTATGATCCTCTTAATCCACAATTCAGGACTGAAAAATCATTCTTTCCTTTCTACAATTCTAGGGATCTGCTGAAATGTTTGGCTGCCTAAACTACAGTAATTTCCTTTATGCAACTCTAAATTAAATTTTGTAGAAATGGAGAGTGATTAAAAAAAACCCAGCAAGCAAACAACTTCTTTTAATTTTAAGAAACTTGATACAGCAAAGAAAATCAAGAGGAAGAGACACCGCAGCTTTGTAGGAACACAGGGAGGCAGAAGAAAACATGCAGTCAAAATGGTAATTTTACAGTTACATCATGTGTACTTTCCCAAGCTGACATATAGGATAGTATATTTTATATAAACATAGAGCTTGTGTTATTTTAATCTTGTAATACTTTCTCATTTCTTTAATATACCAGTGAAGAATATAAATGTTTCCCCCCTGCTTATCAGTCATTTTCCCTGGAAAAACGCCAAGTTGTTTACTTTATATTGTCAGTTCAAACTATGCCAAAGTGAATAGGCCCAGTAAAGTAAATAATGCATTCCTTAGAATACCACATGACCAACCCCCAAATTTCTGTAACAGCAGCTATAGGAATTAAAGAGAAGAAGAAAAGAGGAGTGGCCCTACTATTGTATTCATTAGGGAGCACTGAAAAGATGTAAGATTGTAGGAAATAACTTTGTGAATTCAGCAACTAATTTTAATTAATAGCAATATTAGACAATGAATTTATATGAAATTGCATTACATACAAAAAATTTTCTCAAAGCATCTTTTTTCACTTAAGAATGATGGTTAACCCATAAAAGCCCTAACTCTACCAAATATTTTCACATATACCAAACTGGTAGCAGTCCATCAAACATAAATGAGCTGGATTTGCTGAAAAGTTGTCTACCTGGAAGTACTGCTTTAGATTGTTTTATACACATATCCAGGCTTTGGAAATGAGGACATAAAATTACATCCTTACTAGTTTAATCTGTGCTTTATGTATTTGTATGGATGTTTGTAAGAAGATCCAGCCACTAGATTTGCTGAGACTCAGAAGTACTAAAGTCAATTCCTATTCACCATGTAGACCTTGCCTTTATTACCTGGTTGCTGATAGAACTGGGTGAGAACTTGAAAAGAGATGATGATGATACCGTCAAGGGCTGTAATTTGAGCTGCAGTTTTTCTCCAGCACAGATGAAACTTGTCCCTATTTCACATCACATTACACATAGAAAGGGGTTGAAGTCAGGTCATAGGCTTGCATAGATTGCATGTTTTCACATTGTTTTCTTCAAACACATAGGGAGGAGTGAAAACTCATTCTTTTACTTCCACAATTTTTTCTTCTTTTATAAACTGAAGTCCCCCTTTGCAGGTCCTAAACCCAAAGTTGCTTAGTTTCTTTTCAAATGCACCTTTACAGTTTAAGAGGGTATCATATAAAACCATTTCTATTTGGACAAGAAAAAAAAATCCACATTTTTCTAGCAGCTGTATATAAAAAACAAGTACTAGCTAGGTAAGTGAATACTGAGGTCAGTTGTTTTTATGTGGGAATTTGATCCAATTGTCAAACTGACTGACTTCAGAGTTCCATCCTGCCATTCAATCCAACAGATTCCTTCCAACATACTGAATGAATCCTGAAGGATCAGCAGTTTGGAGAGCTAACATGGGAAAGACACAGTGTTTGAAAACCTTCTTTTCTACTTCAATGTAAAATAAAAAATAAAATTAAAAAGGTCAGCCATTATTTTCATTTGAACAGCAGTGCTAAATGTCAAAGGGGTTGGTTATAAGTAAGCTTGTAAAGTGACTATTCTAAGTGCCAATGTAAGCACCTGAGCAAAGTAACCTGGAAGAATAGATGAGTACTTGATTTAGTATGAAGATTTTTGTAAATAAATAAAAAAATCCCTCCTTCACAGATTCAATCCCACAGATCTAATAATTAAATATACTTCATGCAAAGATGATCTGGCACCAATATGTTCTTGTACAAAGTGGAATATACTCTTGTACAAAGTGGTATTGTACTCTAGTATTGTGCAAAAACTAATTAATTTGCCCTTAAATCACCTTCATGCATGAAGTATTGACACTTCCATTTTACAGATGGGAAAACGGAGCCACACAGATTATAAATGGCTTGCTCAAAATTATCTGTCATATTAGCAGAATTGGACAACAAAATTTTGAAGAAAAATACACTCGGAGAGTACCTGCCCCTGAGTGTTGAGCCATGCAGCTCAAGGCAATCCAAGTGACAGAAAGAATGATCTTTATTTGACAAAACATTCCAGGACATACCCTTTTACACTGGTAACAAGAATATTCATATGTTAAAAACTGGGTATATCTTGAGAGCTTGTTAAATCAGTACTCCATGACTGCTGTGAGAGAGTCAGATTCTGAGCAACCAACACACCTAGCTGCTGTTCCAATACAAAATTGAAACACAAACCTCATATACAGTGATTTACCTCCTGTTACTACAAAATGGAAACCGTAGGCTCAACCACCAACATCATAGATTAATGACACCCCCCCCCCCCGCAATTGTTTCCTCTTTTTCTTTTCTTGTAAATACACTGTATGCTATATATTCAAAAAATCATAGAATCATAGAATGCTTTGGGTTGGAAGGGACCTTAAATGTCATCTAGTTCCAACCCCCTGCCATGGGCAGGGACACCTTCCACTAAACCAGGTTGCTCAAAGCCCCATCCAACCTGGCCTTGAACACTGCCAGGGATGTTCTGTGGGTAAACAGACACAAATTACAATATCTAGACGGGAAATAATGAGCACCAACTTCACTGACACCTAAAGGAGCCGAAGGTGAGTATCTCTGTATTAGATCATGTCATCCAGAAGTATGTGAAGCAGCATTCCCCCACTTTCTGTATGCATGGTCGAAAAGAAAATTCTAAGTGAAGTGAGCCCTAAGAAATTCTGAGCACATTTACAAAGGGAAGGTACTTGTACTCTGGTGCTAGTTGTGTAAATTCTTTCCATGGATACAATATAACTGTACTGTTTTCTACAATACTGGTAGCCAAAATAAAAAGGACATCAAGATTGCTATGATAATTGCACGGTAAGGATGAGGATCATGGACCACTTGCCTAAGTGCCTTATAATTTAGGCATTTCGTAGGTTTGGGTGTGAACATAAAAAAGAGAGCAGAAAGATGATAAAAACATCTTGTGAACCTAACATTATGAAATAAAAATAATCCGTTCTAAGCCAAATTTCGTATCAGAAACCAGCAAACATATTTCCATCTAAATTATTTTGTCAACAGCATGGTGGTATCCTTGCTAACCTTATTTGGCACCAGTGAATAATTAGATACACAAGGGTGTGACTACAATTGAAGGTGTTGGCATTGTAGCACTCTGTGAAAATATTAACTATGAGGTTAACCCAATTTTCTCTTCTTTAATTAAATGCACATGGTACTAATGAGGTAACCTACTGTTCCTTGATAGCACTAATTAGCTAAGAGGCGAGCACACTCTCACACTGCAATTTAAACCTAAAAATAAGGTTGAAATATGCTAATTGCAGGCAATTTAAAACAGTACAAGTTGTAGAACTAGTCATAATAAGGGAAACTGACTGCTTTACAGCTCTGCAGCTGTAACTTTGGTTAAAATCAAAACACGCCACACAATTTTAGATTTATTTGGCAAAGTATCACCAGCCTCTTGCAAAAAAAAAAAAAAGAAAAACAGTCTTTGTTGCTCATCTAGGAAAAGACAAATCACATCTAATAAATAAAACCAAAATCTGATGAAGATTATGCAGAAAAAGTATCTTTTGTTTAGACTACTTCAAAGCTTTGAATTTTCCTAAACACTTAGGAGATTCATTTGTAGAGGTGTTGAGCAGCTGCAGCTTAGACTGACGTCAATGGAATCCTGGGTGCTCAACTCAACTGGAAGTCTGTTCCTAAAATTACTTTCAAATGAAAAAAAAAAAAAAAAACAGAAAGAAAGAAAGACGCTCTCTTTAGAGAAAGTACATTTTAAAGAACAAACCTGTGATTCTATGTACAACTTCAAAATTCCCAAAATGCCAACACTTTGTACTGTAACAGCAAGCGTATTCCTTATGACGTGACACAATAGATGGTTCAGTTTAGCCAGTGAATTGTAGACAAAGCTGCACCGTACATCAATATGTAACAGCCATTTCAAATTTCCTGATTTAGAACTCCTGCTGTTGAACAGAGAAGAGAAGATGGACAAGTCTTTTGCTATAAGAGCTATTTTGCTGACTAATGCCTGGAGTGCCACTGGCCTGTGCTTTGGCAGAGGGAGACTGCTTTGGCTTTATTTTTTTTCTCTCTTTTACTGAAAAAGAGTAGCAATGCAAATAGCTCTATCACAACAAGATAAAAGGATTACAAGATAGTGATCCCTTAATAAGACAGAAAGTGGAGATCTTAACTGAATACAGGCACAAGAAAAGCCTTGAACTGAATTAAAACAGCATTTCCTACATCACCAAAATCATTAATCTTATTTTCTGAATTGCTAAAGAAAATAAACACTAAGGAAAGTGATAACGCCCACACTGTCATTCCAGAAAGAAATAAAATCTGGTCATAAATATCTACAGATAGGAATGCATGCTGCACATTTCATAATCAGCAGACTTCCATAAGGCATAATGAATGATCAATAAAAAGTATATTATAAGTTGTCTAACTTTGCACTACATCTTTTGTTTTAATTTTAATCAATTATATACACCTACAGCTCATTTTTCAGGCATTCAAAATTTAATTTACCTTTAGGAATGTTAGATCAATGCTGTCATGGGGTCTAGTTGCCTAATTCGAGGAAATAAAGCTGTACTGCTGAAGGGCCCATAAAATGTCCATTTCACTTTTCCTAAGACACTACTACAATTGATAGACTTTCACCAAGGACCACAGCTATGATATGCTATAAAAAGAGCGCAAGAGTAATCAAGAGTTACTAATGTCACCTTTGCTAGGATGTTCTCAGCAATGTCAGAGCATCTGTTTAGTAGTATTCATAGGTTTCACAAATGGATGGACTATTTTCAACAGCAGAGAAGACAAGACTCCAAAGCACCCTTGCCAGTCTGAGCTGGTCATCAGGTTCTTTCTGACTGCAGCTCAGTGACTGATTTAATTCTGCATGTGTAAGGCTAACTACATGTTAATAGAGACGTTGATGCAACTATCAGTATCTGTGCACCTCAGCTTATGCCCTGCATCTAGCTAAGGCCAAAAAGCAAAATCTCCTCCAATCCCCAACCCAAAATTTCTAAGAGAAAGCAAACATCATGACCTGGGCATGTGAACAGTAACTGTCTTGACTTAGGAGACAACTATGGTATAAATGAGAAGCAAGCACGTTCAGATTCAGTCCTATTTATTTACAAATATGATTTCCTGTGTGGTCCACAAAACTGTTGGTACTCCATATACAAATGCTGCCTTAAATGTGTCTACAGTAAAGATAATAAACACTACTGAAGTAGTTCAGTTTGGTTTGAGTTTTTTAAATATTTATTTGAAGTTTAAAAACAATCCTTTATCTGAAATTGATATATTTAACATCAAGTTCACAGCTGTCTTATAGAGAGGAACAGGGATACAAATAAGAAAGAATTCTGCCTGTCTTTTCATTTGCTCTCATCTGCTCATTTTTTAGGCATTTTTTTCTTTCCCTAACCTCAGAAAACATAGGACAGTTAGGGTTGGAAAGGACCTTAAGATCATCTAGTTCCAACCCCCCTGCCATGGGCAGGGACACCTCACACTAAACCATCTCACCCAAGGCTTTGTCCCACCTGGTCTTGAACACTGCCAGGGATGGAGCATTCACAACCTCCCTGGGCAACCCATTCCAGTGCCTCACCACCCTTGCAGTAAAGAATTCCTTTCTTATATCCAATCTAAACTTCCCCTGTTTAAGTTTTAACCCATTACCCCTTGTCCTATCACTACAGTCCCTAATGCAGAGTCCCTCGCCAGCATCCCTATAGGCCCCCTTCAGATACTGGAAGGCTGCTATGAGGTCTCTGTGCAGCCTTCTCTTCTCCAGGCTCAACAGCCCCAACTTCCTCAGCCTGTCTTCATACAGGAGGTGCTCCAGTCCCCTGATCATCCTCGTGGCCCTCCTCTGGACTTGTTCCAACAGTTCCATGTCCTTTTTATGCTGAGGACACCAGAACTGCACACAATACTCCAGGTGAGGTCTCACAAGAGCAGAGCAGAGGGGCAGGATCACCTCCTTCAACCTGCTGGTCACTGTGAGAATCTGTGAGAAATTTAACAGAGTCAAGATAGCTTGGGCCAGATTCCTAGATGTTTGAAAGCAGTGCTGTTAAAGGTGATAGAATCCCACAGTTCTCCATTACTTCCCTTCTTTGTGTAACAATTTCCATGTTGCACTTAATTTATTACTGACACAGAAAGCAATATTATGGTGAGTTCTAAATGATACTGGAAAATACCTATACTGCATAGCTTTGACTGACGCTTCTGCATGCAAACATCTCTCACAAGAAGTATGCAAGTTCCTGTAAAAACTTTCTAAACGCAAAGATCATTAAACCCACCAAAACATCCTACTGAAATGATGCATATAAATAAAATCGATTAGAAAAAAGAGCCATTTAATCTGGCTGATGCTTATACTGTAAGGTGATACAGTCAAGCAAACCCTAAAGAAAGCCTTATCATCTTCATCTTACATCACAAAGTTCCTGCCAGACTTTCTTCTCTTAAATAGTGTTTATTCCATTAAGAGTGTGCTCATAACTGAATGAAAGATTTTATAAGTAAGAAGAGGTTGAAAAGCAAACCATTACCAGTTAAGATAAGCACCATGGAAATCAATACAATCTCAAATAATTTGTAAAAGGATGAACCTACATCTTCAACAAAAAGTTGCTTCCCTTCTTGAAGGGTGATTTAGAAAAAATAATGAATTAATAGCTATCTTCTTTAAACCTGTTGCTCACACCTTGTTGTTCTCAGGGAGTTACCAGTTATGTTTTGAGGCTAAAGAACAGGAAGAAATTTGATGTATCCAGAAGCAAAACGAGATTTCCTTTTTGTTCTTGAAAATAAATAGTACAGCCCACCTGTGCCATGGCCATAGGAAGCACAAAAGCAGAAAGACCTTGGTCTAATCTTGTTTGCCCTCAAGCGAGCTGTTGGCAGCCGGTGCCCTCAGCTTCTGCTTCCTAAGGAGCAGGGATTATTTCAACTGTTTGGCCCAGATTCCCAACACAAAACATCCCACATGGTGCATAAAGCTCAGTTTCAAATATTCAACCTACTTCATCAACAGCATACAAAAATTGTTCTGTATATGCATACATACATACATATATGTATAAAACCCTAGTACCTACCATTTTGTTTTAACAGATTTTAAATTAGTATCAAAGTCATGTGCAAAAGATTAAGAAAAGACACTAAAATAAAGAATTACAGTGCTCTGTGATTTTTTTAATACTGGACAACATTTGTTAACTAGGTCCATGTTACTAATTAACTCTCGGAACAGCAGAAAATAAGAAGTTCAGATTTTTTTTTAATTTTGGACATCCTTTCATACCAAATCTCTCTGAACTAAAAATATCACAAATCTCAGCCAACTATTCATAAACCTATGCATACTAGCAACATGAGGTAAATAATGCTTAAAAATATCTATTCAATTCAGACACCCAGTTTATGATTGTTTATACAGTATGGCTTAGAAAGTAAAATATTTTTAAACAAACACATTTTACCTCCAATATGTACTTCTTCAAGATTTAAAGGAAATGAGGCATAAAGTCCACGAAGGTTTGTAAATATACAGTGAATGGTTGAAGGAAATCGAAAGTTGTCCCACTGAAGGGTTACATGAACTCAAAAAAATGAAAGGAATGGGAGTTCATTAGTCCAACAAGCTAAATCTTAAAAATGCATCATAGCTGTATTTTTGTGAAGACAAAGCAGATTATGTTTATACAATACGTATATAAAACAAATTGCTACACAAGAAAATGTCACATTTTATAAATGTTTCTTCATATGCTAGGAATCTCTCATTTAGAATCTCATTATCCAATAGTAGCTCTCAAGAATAAAGCTAATTTACATGTAAAATAAGAATATGGTCTACTCTTTAAAGGCACAATGATAAACACACCAATTTGACAATTACACTAATACGAGTATTTGCATAATCTGCTTTCTACACCTGTTCCTAATTTGAAGCAGCTGCAGAACAAATCACGCCACATAATCTGAATATGCCACCGAGTCATGTAAACACACTAATCCTTCTCATCAAGTTTTTGTTTCATTTCGTTTACATGTTTGTTTTGAATTTACAGGAACCCATGAAAAAAGCTTTTGAGTTGGACAATTTATATTCATCAGAGATAACATATAGAGGCTAAAATGCTTTTTTGTTTATTTTTACTGTTTCCTGTAACAATGAGCATTTCATTTTCATGACTAGATAAACAACACATAGAAACTCAGCATCTTACAGCTTATTGCACTACATACACCTCTAGTGAAGTATGTTAAGAACATGCAGTCAACACACAGTACAATAAGTGAAGTCTGACAATGAAATTCTTATGCTTTTAGCAACGTAAGAGGGAATGGTCACCAGTTCATTCTCTGTCAAATTTTGTGTTTGTTTGTTTTTTTTTTTTAAGAAAAAAAACCCAACTTTTTATAAAACTCCATGTTTTGTACCAGCAGCATAAAAGGAACAACAAAGCAACAAAAGTACATGTCTGCTGCTCCTTTTTTGATACACAAACAAGAAATAATTGAATAATTTAATACTCTCTCTTCCTATGCATTCTGACCATCATTAGGCCCCATTCTGCAAAGTTAACCTCATTCAAACCGGAAGATGAGAGAAAGGCAGCACAAGTAGGAAATAACGCATCACACATGCCTGATAAAGTGATGACTGTGAAGGATTATGCCAAATGCAAAATGCTGAACACTAATACTACCGATAAATTCTTTTTCAGTGAATAATCAGGAGCACATAGAATCCAAAGCTCTTCTTTGCATAGCCTCCACAGGACGGGGGAGTGAGTGAGCAGCTGAGTGGTACTTAGTTGCCAGCTGGGGTTAAACCACAACACAATCTATTACAGAGCTTGTGTGTTATCTAGGGTTCTGTCTACGACCTCTACACGGATGGTTTTAGTGAAAGTAGAAGTGCCTCTTCTCTGCTTCCAAGCAAAGATTTAGGGTTGCATAACATTTTGGCTTGGGTCCCAGGCCCAAATACTATGTTATACCTAAAATGCTTATCACTGAAATCAAGTGGTTTAGTTATAAATCAAGAGAATCAGGTTTGAACAATGCCACAGCCATTTTGACACTGAACTGCTGCCTAGCTCAGTAGCTTTGTAACACGGAATACCAGCTCCTCTGGTTACCAAAAGGTGTATATAAGTTTTTATATAAAAGAGAAAATAGAGATAGTATTGTACTTCCTTCTTTCCATGTAGCAAAGAGCATGGCATCAGCCTGAAGCTGTCACAGCAACCAGAGCTGACAGTGCTTTTCCAGAGCTTGAATAACAGCAAAAGCAAGTGGGGATCTTAACTGTTAGAAAAATTGCGAACTGCAGCAAAGAAAAATGACAACCAGGCTGGATATGATGTAGGACCACTATAAGCTGTCATCAGACATGACAATGGGCAAAGAATTAACCCTAATATTTTGGGAATTTTCTATAACTAACCATGTGTCTATTTAACTTAATTGTAATCTATCAGTTTCCTCTACTACAAAAACCCCAAGGACTTTGTCAAGGAGACACATTACATGTGAAGCAGAAGCCACCCTGCTCAATTGCTGGAAATAATGTGCTTTGATAAAGATGTCTGGTATTTCCTAGCAGGTGACTTTGCATGATTCAATAATGAGTCAATAATTTAGACTTTTACTTTGCCTATTTGCATAGTAGCATTTTATGTAAGATTACCTTTGGGCTATACCCCAGATTAAAATTAAAATTAGCAATTATACCTAACCTTGACACTGCATTTCATGGTTGAGTTCACCAACTTCATGCTAGATAGTAGATGGATATATCAAAAGAAAGAAACTAACTTTAAAAATTGTGTTGAGATTATTTTAAATGCTCCCCTCACTTCTACAGAAGGCAGCTACACTTTCTCCTTTTTACTTACTGTGGCTTATTTGAATGGGCACTGAAGACATAAAATTCGGAAGATTCTTTTCCCATGAAATGGGAGAGACATTGAAGTCCTGTACCAGGAATCTGAACATCTGGGCTCTATTGCCTGCACAGTCAAAGTAGTAACATACCTACAAACTCATGGACGAGCAAGACAGCTGCTCCTGATGCAATTCAGGTGCATCCTTTGCCTTCTGGAAGATTCCTTTTGGATCACTTTCAAATCATGAAACATGTTAAGCATCTGATTGACTCTGTGGTGTTACAAAGTGGCCAGGTAGATTGAAATCACCTGAGGACCCAACTACTTTTCTTGAACTTTATCAAATTAATCCAATACAGAGTAATTATGGCTAGAAAAAAACCTACTACATCATCCTGATGCCAGTGTTATGTCAAAAAGAGAAGTGTTCCTTAAGAGAACAATATGTTCCAGAGCTTGGCTATATATTTCTTGATGACTTACATCATCCTTTTAGTTTAGTTGCGTTATCTTTTAGTCCTCAAACTCCAAGGAAACAACTAGATCCTGTAAATTGTTAGCACTTGTAACCACAACTAAGGGGCAACTCTGCCTCCATAAAACACAAAAGATGAACTAGAAGAGCCGGAGGGATGATAGAAAGAGCAGGGATATCTTGGGATCTGTACAGATCATATCTCCTTCTCCTTTACCAGTATTATTTCAAACCAGAGCCAACAGATTTTAGCATTCCCTGAAAAGTGTAAATAATATATAACTATACCTTGTGCTCACACAGTTGGGCATGAAATACACTCAAAGATGTATGAGTATAAACTTGCTGCCTGCTGTTCAGTCCCACTTCAATAGGTATGTCAATGATGCATGCCTCTGTGTTTCTGCAGTACTTTTTCCCCTCTTGCACTCTGATAGCACTGTCAGAATGCACTGTATGCTCTCTGGAAATCCAATTCACATTAAATTTTTGTACATTTGTTAAAACAAGAAGGCTCAAATCTCTAATACACAGCTTCCATAACTACAATAGATAGAAAGATAAAGCATGAAAAATAAAAAAAAAAAACAACTAATAATGAGCTCAGTACTGAGGATGTGTAATAACCTAATACATTTTAAGTTTAAAAAAATAAGTTTTTTTTGATCATCAACTGCCAGTCAAGCCAAGAGTCTAGACCAGTATTTGTGGATACCAACAGTTCCTCATTGTTTTTTCTCTAAGAGAGAAATCAGACCAATGATAATTCTTCTTATGTAAATTGCATTTTAAATGAATAATAGTAACACTAACAAAGTTGATATGCAATGAAATGAAAATCACAAGACTAAATCTCTGTATCTCCTAGAACTAAAATAGGAAGAATAACTCGTACCATTTTTGTGGCACCATTCTAAAGGCTCTATGCTAATGATGTTTACTCTCCAAGGAAAATATAAACTGATCTGCCAGGTAAAACAAAGGTTTTCAAAACATTTTTAGAATTCCTGTTGACACTTTCATGGTGAAAAAAAGTGACTTGAATAGTAAGTATTCTTCCAAGAAATAGGATTCTATTTATGAGTTCCTGCTAAACTCTTTGACATTCACAGAGGTTTAATTGAGAAATAATTTCTGTGTAAATGATGTGACACATCAACGTTGCAAATACATTAGATCCTATCTTAATTACAAGAGGCCCAATTCTGCTATAAACAGATTTAGGGTTTTCACTTGAAAAAGCTATGTGATTCCACATGTAATAAAAGCATTATCAAATCTTTTTTGTGGGTTTTCGTTACACTAGAATTTGTTTTAAAGATGATACCATTACTTGTCAAGCCTTTCCAAAGGTTACTTCTAGTAATTTCTCTCTTACTATACTTACAGTCGAAAATGTCAAAAGATCTGGTAAGTCAAACGAAATCTGATAAATATTCTATATTGACAGTAAAGCACTATACACAATTGGCAGGTTTTATTATTTCACTTTCATTATTTACTGTTACCGAAAACCAAGAAGGCTAGGAATCCAAGTCCTAACAGCTACTGATACATTACTATCTCTGTATGTATTTTAGGACATCGTTAATTACAAAGATTAAAGCTGATACAATAGTGCTTATGTTTGTTAACTACAAATATTCTAAAGCATCATACACAAAGTCATAAATATTTAGTTCTAGAGGTATGGCTGAAGTATTACAATACAAATTGTACCACCCTAGTCAAATTACAATACTCAAATACTCAAAGAGATCCATACAAACATTCCCCATCCAAACCAAACATTTTCCTAGACTAAACTGTTTCACAGAATGCTAAATTAGTATGACTTTTCTCAATGTGCAAGAGCCCCCTCTCTTAATCTTGGCTCCGAGACTTACTGGGTCATATTATATGCCAGGACCTAAAATGGTTGCAATAATAATGATCTCATAAGTGGGCTGTTAGACTCATTCACTTCATTTTCAGGCACTGTGAGACAATCACCTCAACTATAAATACTCTAAAACATTATGGAAGTGGGTATTTTTGGAAGAAAAAATATATAAAATATTGTGTTGGGTTTCTTTTAAATGAACTCTGCCTCTTGTTTCAGTGTTTTTATTGCTGAGAAAAGCAAATTCATTTTAGAATGAATGCCTTCCAATAAAAAATGTCAATATTTATTAATTCATTATCCATATTTATTAATTTTTTGTCTTATTGATAATTAACAAGTCAATAATTTTTTTGTATCTAATAGCTGGAAAAAACCCAGACTATAGAAAATTATGTGAAAACTACAGCTACTTACTCTATGCTTACAGAAATAACTATCTTTTGTTGTAATCTAACAAGTGAGGATTAAAATATTCAAAATAGTCATATACTGAGAGTGAATTTAAATAGATGAAATATTGTGAATTGGGATGTCACCTGTTTTTGCTAAATGCCAGTTATTACCTCATCTTCAGTGTTTTCTGTTCATGAAAGTCTATAAATATACAGAAAATAAAGCTGACTTTTGAAAAAATAATCAGATGTCATGTCCTTTAAGGCATTTCTTGCACATGCTGTAATTTTAAGAAGGCATTACAATCTTTTTAAAATAAATGTGTTGATACAGCGTAATGTGCTTACTGACAAATGATCACACTATCTGCTCCCTAGAATTTTGCTATTGGCTTCAATGACTCCTCACCTTCTTTCAAGAAAACCAGCAACAACAAAAAATCCCACAACGCTACAGGACTGGAAAAGACTTGCTGAGCTTTTATCTTTATATTATTGCAATTCATGTCATGTACATTCCTTTTTAAGCTGGGTCAAGCTTTATCTTTAAGCAGGCAGCATGAGTGGAAGGTGGCTTTTGCTTCCACTACTTCTACTAGAACAGTATTCCAGAACCCTTTTTCTCTGCATAGTGAAAAGCTTTCATTTCCACAGTTCATTCATGTTTAGCTTAGCTACATGTTACTATATTTAAAACTGTTCTCAAGAAGTATGAAGATGTTTCATCTTTTCTGAAGTTTGTTTGACCCAAATTGCATACAGCAATCACAAAATTTCAGCCTATGCATCTAGTCTGAATGAAACCTTCTTGGACTTGTATATGTTAAAAAATGTATACAGAATTTACATAAACTCAGTGTAGGTGTATGGCAAATGTGCTACACTATCAGCCACAGTCAAAACACTGAGATACCTTCATGCCATGGAAATTCAGGGCATCAGTACTAAAGCCCTGAATCTTTCAATAGAACCTATACAGAGCATGTTTCTAATATACCAATAAGGCAGCAGAAATCATGTGGATTGCGCATCTCCATTATTCCAAATAAGGTCTCAATGACATCATTTAGAAATGGCATTAATATTTTCCTATTTTTATTGGAAACACAACTCATTTAGGACTGTATGTTCTTTTTTCTCACCTATGTTAGATAGATCACTGGTTATTCAGTCATACAATGACCAATACACTCTGCTTCTCTCATCCTTTTTCATTACAAGTGGTGGATGCAAGCCTAAGGAAGACATTTTTCTGAGGTCTTAGACACATGACATTATTCTTTGCTATACTTTCTACAATTTGTTACAATTTACTTTCTAAATACATTCTCGAAAGATATCTTGTACAACAGCCCGCCCTTCCCTCTTCTGAAGCCTATCCTGTTTTGTTTTTTTCTTTTCCCCATGGGTGAAATACATGACCTCTGTTGCTATGGCAGGCTTGCACTGAGGCATTTTTAATTTCTCATCCACAATATGGGTTCGACCCTTTCTAATCAAGAGATTTTTTTTTTTTTGTATATGCAAACATCAACCACCATTTGCCTCTGAATTTCCATTATTATTTTTACTTCAGAGACTGTGATCTCAAACTGAGGTTTTCCATGGAATCCTGAACTGTTCTTAAAACAAACAGTTTTGTGTATGACTTCACACCACATCCTGTACTGGCAATTTGATTATTCTTAAACATCAAGCCCATAGCTATCTCTGCACTAAATTACAGCTGCATCAACTGGGAAATTACTTCTACAAGCACAGATACTTTTTTCTGGCATGTTAGGTCACTGAACTGGTTTTCCTCAGGACTGTGTAGGTTGTCTTTTCTATCATACTGAAAGTATCTGTCTTGAGTTACTGGATTTACTGTGAACACTTAGGGGAAAATCTCATTCTTCATTTATACTTCAGGTTTTTGGTAAGATCCTTGAAGCATATTGATGTTGACACACCATACAGTTTCCTTTGTACATATTATTATAGTACAATTGCTTTTCAAAGCTTCACATAATCAAGTAGTAAAGCACTGAAGTTGTGTTTAGTAAATTTTTCACCATTAATTCTGTTTCAGAGCACCCTCATCTGTCTGTCTCAAGAAAATTATATTAGAAGCGTAAGAAGATATAAAAAGACCTAGAACATCAAAGAGGCAATTGCTGACCAACCTCCTTCCCCAACAGGATGGGCTGATGGGCTTTTCCACTCCACTGTGCAATTGCTCTTTCAGCAGCACACACGGCCACATGCTCTTTTTTCTACAGCATTACTCTGTAATATTTATGTGTGATTATCTGGATAATTTGAACAGTTTTTAATTCAATTTTACATGTATACAGCCCAAGTGAAGGCAAACTAAAATTAATACCCAAGTTGATCTTGGCATACATTCAGATTGCTGATTACCCTGCTCCCCACTCTCCATGAAAGCCCCCCTGCTTGCCAAAGCAGCTGGAAAACTAACACAAAAACTACAAAATAATGCATAATGATTAGAATATGTCAAGACAAGTATTTAATTCACAAAATAAAATTAATCTGAAAAAAAAAAGTGAAATAATTGCAGAAGGAACACCTTACACAGCTATGGAGGCAGACTGCACTTTGACACAGCAAGTTGAATTTCCTACCACTGACTGAAGGTTCGTTATTATTTTGCCACAGAACTTTGGTTTTGGTAGGAAATTTCCTTGACTTTTATAATTGCCGGATGAAATGAAAAACCTTCTGGGAAAAAAAGAGACTAGTTAAATAGTAATTTAACTAGAAATATTTTTTTTTAAATCTACACCCATCTAGAGCATTCAAAGAATATTTTGCTCAGTTGCTTTTCCTGATTTGGTAATTTCCAAATCAATGTACACTAATGTGTGTTTGAAATTCAAGAGTATCAGGAGAGCCCTGCTTGAGTGGCACGATCCTAAACTGGCATAATTAGGGCCCTGCCTGGGAGCAGGCCCTTTAATAGAGCAGCACACTGAGTGGGGAACCATTCACACATTCCCTCTCAGCTCTTCACAAGCTTTTCTGGGCAATGAGCCAGCTGGTAAGAGAATCAGGCTGATTCAACCTGTTGCAAGAGCCTGGAGAAGTAGCTCAAGGAAACCTACACCTCCCAGCACCACAGAAGGAACTACTCGCGTAGCCTGAAGAGGAGCAGCCCCGAACATGCATGCTGGCTGCATTGGGAGGGCTTGCAGTGGAAGAGAGCTTTCCAGCTGCTCAAGCAAGGCAAATAAACTTTTCTATAGATCTTGGAGGCTGCTATAGCTCACAATATAAAACCTAGGTCATCCATCCCATGCACAGCAATATTTCCTGGTATCAGACAGCCTGCAGATTCTGCCATGAGGTCCACTGCCCTGCTATGTAAAAGCTGCTGTGAAAAGACCTAGGCACTCTCTGTGAAGTGCCTTTCTGAATCTGAGTGAAGAATCAGTCTGTGTGTTCTTCCTTTTCCTCCCAATCCTCTTGACATACCAAAATAAACAACAGAGAAAGGGAGAAAGAAGACATGATAATGATGTAGGTGCCAAGTGATTCCCTGTGTCCTGGTTTTAGTTAGGGTTAAACTACAACACCCCAACAGTCACAGCAATGGAGTGAAAAGTCAGACTGATGCACAGTCATAAGTTAAACATTAAAATGCATATTCAATATCTGTGAACAGAGTTTGTATAATACTTCTTTCCTCTGCCTCTAAAATATTTTCCAACAATGCAACCGTGTTTTCGGGATAAAAATGTGATCTCTGCACCAGTTAGTGTGTCTTTTTATCTCTGTTAGATATACATGAAATCATTACATGATAACTTCCATTATAAGGCTGCTAGTAAATATTTTTCCATGTTACAAAGTTCATACATAAGGTTAGCTGCAATATTTCATGTGTCTGAACATGACAAATACCTGCTTTATCAATAAGAGATAATACCTCAAGATGACTGATATTTACTTTAAATTAAAAAGGAAACCATACTAACCAGTGCCACTTTCTTCACAGATGTGCATTTTAATACCAGAAGTTTTCAAGAGTAAAAAGGAAAGTAAATCTATTCTTGAAAGGTTTCACGGCAAAATGGCACACAATGCAAAATAGGGTTTTCACAAGTAAAAGAGGTTGTCAAAGACGGAACAGAAGCCTTTGGAGCAGACTTGTATCTATATAAATAATGACTTCCCAGCAAGGTTTTTATGCAGACACTTCCACTGCAAATCAATGAAATATATCCTTTCTTTTTAGTTTATTACTGTATTTATCCCTCTACCTTACATGGAATTTCTGTTTTCTGCACCGTGAGAGCTTGAATACAGCTATTTCGCCTTTCTCTCCCCCCTACACCTCACCTAAAAATAACTCCTTGCTTTTTCTCCATCTCTTGGGGGTTATCCTTGTCTTTAGAGTGGGTATCACTGATGCAAATTTCTACACCTTAGAGGATAACTACATTTTCCTCCTAACACTTACAAGGGAAAATGGGACTTATGATTTTCTAGCAGCTATCTTCCAAATTTAATTTACCCCAAGCCTCAATGTTTGCTTATATGTAGGCCACATATTTCCTCCAGAATTGTACTCGAGAGGGAAAAAGATTGTTTATCACTACGCTCCTCTTACACTATATATTAGGCATTAGCATCTTTCTAAGTCAGTGATTTCCAGCACGTACAAAATCCTCCTATTCCTATGCTTAGCAACATGCTTTAGATAAACAGAAATACGTAATACGCAGTTTTTGGAAAGACAGTTTTAGACTGGCTAGATTTGTTTCGATTTTTGTTGCATGTAATGCTACGAAAACTCTAAGTTACATCCATAAAAGGGTGGGGTTTTTTTGCTGTTTTTAAACAGAGAATTTTTTCCTGACATTACACATGCACGGTTGCAGTCAATGTGCATTAAGTCAGAGGATGTAATTTAAAAGCAGTGGGTTTTGCTTCCTTTTCCCCACATTCAAAATTTCTTATCTCTCATCAGCTCCTTATGTATGCTTAAAAAAGCAACTAAAAGTTACAATATTAATGATATGCTTGCTTATTTATTATGAGCAATGAATTTTAATTCAGAGCCATATGAAGATCCAAAGGGAGACGACCAAACTTGGAGAGTAATGCAAGAAGAGTAGTTTAAAGGAGACTATGAATATCTTTTCATGCTCAATTTTCATGCCAAAATTTTGCATTTTGCATGTCTTTAAACAGTGGTTCTTCTGATGGTGTACACTAACGCAGTAAACATTAAGTAATTAAACCTAAACATATACTTACTTTTCCCAAATTTTATCAAATGATTACACTTCTACGAGGTGCTCATGCTAAATAAACAAGGCTTACCTTAACAACTCAACACTACATACAGCATGATATTTATACAACAGGCTTGGTACACACTGAGCTTAACCCTTTGATTCCAGGAGTCATGGTTTCCTGACATGCCATCCTCATACAGGATGCGTCAGTACTGGTGTTAAAACAACACCTTTCTTAGCAAGAAGGAGAAAAAAACTAACCAATTCATTTTAGATATATTAACTGATGGGACTGAAGATAATTATCTAATCAAGATAAAAGTTCAAATTCTTCTTTAGTGAAAATAAACTACTTCTTTAGAGACATTACAGGGAATAGAAATAAACATGCTTTTAATAGCTCTTAGAGCAAACAAATAAAATTAACAACTAGTGGTCCAAATCTCTCTGCTATGCAGCCAATGATGACCTGTATCATGGACAGATTAGTCTAAGCACTGAGATTTGCCTACCTGGAAGGGAAATAATTGCAATGCTGTACACAGACACCCACCAATGGAAGCAAATTGACAGCATTTACCTTTGGGTTATGCTTGTGCTCTGCACAGTTCTTGAAGAACTTAAAGTCTCACTCATGATTTTTAGTGTAACAAGAACAATAAAGCTGCTAGTTTTAACACTCAGGGTGGACGACACCAGGTATTTCTGTGGCTGTAAGGACAATGACTTTCTGCCACAGCAGAATGATCTACAGGTTCTAAGAGCCAAAGTGGTATTTTCCCTGCTATGCCTACAACAGAAATGTGGTGATAGGGAGCGAAATCTGTGAAGCAACCAGCTCACTTCACCATGGATCATCAGAATCTGAGCTTCTCCAGGAAAGAAAAAAGTCCTTAAATAAAAAACGGTATTGCAGAAATCTTGACCTTACTATTGCAATATGTTTTCCAGGATGCACAGTAAGAAAGTAAATATTATCTCATCAGAAGCAGGTTAACATTACCCTCAATTCTCTTCACAAACCCGCCTTAGCTGTTCTGCAATATGTCATTAATCAATGTATGTACTGATTGGATCCATTCAATTGGTGCATCAGTATAATGAATGGCATATATAAACATGCTTCAAATACATTTATTCGGATATCTATACATGAAAGTAAAATCACTACTACAACTGGTACTCAAGCTTGTCAAATGGGATGTTCTTCTCCTTCTGTTTTGCATAAGACATGCTAATGGTTATGTGATCTGCAGTCTGAAACCCAGAAAAATGTAAATCAGAAAGTAATAGTACATCAAGATAACTGTCTATCCACAACTGTAATTTCAGCAGGTATTCCATTAACTCACAGTCTAAATACAAACCTCCTCTCCCTGAAAATACAGGATAACTACTAGATGATGGCATTCAAAACTAAAACAAAAACATCTGTCATCACAACTTTCCTCTTTTACAATAGATCACATATCTACAGGTAAATTTAAAAGTTTTCTTTCTTTTTCTATTTTTTTTATGAGAAGGATACAGAAGACACCAAAATTCTTCTGTGGAAATCCCAGTGGTTCTCTAAAACCATCCCCTCTATAAAGCACAGTAGAACGTAACAACTTACCCAACACCCTTTTTTTGCAAAGTCGAGGACACAAATTTGAAGGTTTCTTCAATAAGCTTTCGACTTGCTGATTAGCTAGTTGGTGGTGCAAGTCACTAAAATACTTGACGCATTATGGAATAACAAACAGAGAGAACATACATAAAACCAGCATATGGTACTTTCCCCCAAATACCCATCAAATCCAAAAGATGGCCACTAAAGTTAATGATGTTTTTTTTCTTCTTTGGCACATGGAACAATAGAACAGTTTTTGTCAAAATATAGAGCACATGAGAGATGCAATGGCAAGGCTTACCTAACACCCTCATTTGCCTGCAGATGTGTGAGCTAGTTTTAAAAGTTTATTAGGTTTTTACTAGATTTATAAATCAGTTCTAAAATATCTCCAGTTGCCAGATTAGTAAATTGCTCTGAAATTAGAGGAAATTAGAAATACGCTACTATTAAAAGAATTTTAAAATATTGGGAGAGGTCTGTTTCCTTAAGCACAAACTCAAGCACAAGTATTTTTGTCTTATAAACCTCAAATTGCTTATGCATATTTAGCAATTCCTACTGCTAGGAGATTTTGGCTAAAGGTACCATTAAATTTGGCATAATATAATAATAACAACGTACAATTTTATGGCCCATATTATAGTATTTGGTCAAACAGGCATCACAATGCTCAAAATGTGAATTTCCACTACATAATGAACAATGAACAGCTCTGTAGTAACACTAAAAGGCAGAACTAGAAAAGCTCCAAGGACTCATTTATAAAAGCTTTATACATCTTTTTCACTAAAGAAGAAAATTAAAATGAAGTTTGTGCTCATACCTGAGTTTACATGGTATTTGATACAAAAACCAAAGTCTGAGAGCAAATTCCATTTTCCTCTCATTTAAAAATGAATCAAATGAAGTGTCCAAAGCTAATAAGAGGCACTGTGTACATACTGATCATGGAAGGAAAAGCTGGAAACATGAGCAATAATCTTTGCTTTAGGGAGTATGTAACAATTCTTAAAAGAAAATTATTTGCTTTATTTTCTTCCTGCCTCACAAGTGTGACTCATGAGGCACTGACTCTTCCTGGCAAACACGTAATACGGGATGTCTCTACAATACACCATCCCATGGCATTTAAATGGCCTCAGGCCAGGGTTGGTGCTTTAGGAGTAGGAAAGCACAAGCCCTCCTCTCCCATTCCATCGTCCTCTTGGTTGTGTGTGTATAACTGACTCCAAACATGGTTTTCTCTCCTTTCATCGATGCCTACCACAAACAGTGCACCCCCACACCTCTTCCGCCTTGAAAAGAATGTTTACAAATGGGTGGAGAATGTAAACAGAGAAGACAGTAGCTCCTGAACTGCTCCAGTTTACAAGCTGGAGGACTAAAGTAAGCTAAATTAACTGGGAAACATACAGTGGGAAAATACCACTATTTTTCCCTGTCTCCTACACTTCCCTTCATGTCTGGTGTTTGCCAGTTTAGAGGCAGTACACAGGGCTAGACGGACCTTATACATGCTCTTTTTCAGAATGAAAAGCTGGCAGGAAAAACAACTTTCACAGTATTCATTAAATCAATCACCTCCGTGACTCAACTCTTCAAGATCACCAACTCCACTTCTAAAAACTTAAAAAACTGCAAAGTTAATAAGCTGCTGCCTTTATGACTACTCTTCCTGAGTGCCTTCAGCCTAAAAGATACTGAAGACAAAACAAAGTCAACGGCAGAGAGTGGAAAGTTGAGATGGCCCCAGGAGTCCTACGCCTCTGCACTGGACTACAACTACAGCATGGCAAGATGCCAACTTGACGTATTTTCTTTAGTGATTTTCCTAAGTTCTTGTTTATTTCTGAGCAAATAAATACAACTTTAAAAGTATATTTGAAGAGAGCTAATTTGGAACTGTGTGCTGTGTCCAACATTGCTCCAAGAAGTTTCACAAAGAAAAGGAGACACTGTGAATTACATAAAAAAACTGTGCAAATGATAAAATTTCACAACACTTCACTGGTGGAGAATGAGATAAATTCTGGTGCCTGGGGTCCTCCATTATGCACGACAAGAGATAAAAACACCCTCTTACTTCAGAAAGCAGGGGAAGTCCCAAGAGGATAAAGGCTCACCCAGAAAAATAGATGTAAGGAAAAGAATGGTAGGAGTTACAAATTTTTATTTCCTGAACAAAATAAAATCATCTCTTATGTACATCTTTTGTCTGCAACAGACTGTAATTCAGCAGTTTAACACTCATATTTGGTCTACATACAATGAGAGACCCAGTTTTGTCAGCAGAATACAATTTCATATGGAACTCTGCATTAGCAATAAATGAACTAAAACCTCAAAAAAATACTCATAATTTTTTCAAGAATAAAATGCTGTATATATTTTTAGTAATAATGCATTTTAAATAATTACTCAGTAACAGAACTCCTTTTCACCCAAACACAACCTGAAGCCCAACAGCATCCCAGTGTGTAACCCTTATATGTTCTTCTAAAATGGCAGAAACAACTCTTTCATAATTTTATGCA
>NW_026892593.1:23205000-23265000 GCF_033815535.1 Pezoporus flaviventris
TACAAGAACCAGAGAAGAGATACGGAGTCATGGAAAACAGGAAAAACCACAAAGATTATTATTTTTCATTTGTGGAACTTTCAGAAAATTCATTACACGACCTTTATCTGGAAAAGAAATTGTAACAGAGTAATGCTGACGTATACTTGCAAGTAACCGGAATACTCGGCAAGTTGTTTCAGGGTCCTAATTTTCCTTAGCAGCAAAGTCATTACACGTCAATGCAATAAAACAAGCAAGTATGCATCTGGTAAAGCTCCACATTTACAGTACTTGAAAATCAGAGAATTATGGCCTGCTGCAGCTTAGATTGAGGCTCAAAAGTATAATTTCAAATTGTGGCTACCATACTCCAGTGGAATCAGCCTCAGAAAGCATGACTTCCTACTGCTAAGTACAGAAAGAGTCACACTTTATGAAAAAGCAAGGCAGCACAACAGGGTATGTTTGCATAAAAGACTCTTCTACTTAAACTATTTTGATTCATATGTGCTGGCTGGGATATCTTTAAAGGAGTAAAGGCTTACCTTGTAATACAGAATGTCTTATAAATGATGACTACCTGAATACTTTAGTGATCTTATTGTGGCAGTTTAGATTACTGTAAACACAGGAGATAGAAGAAGAACAGAAAACAATTTCAAGAGATCAGAGATGATTTAAAACTCATAAGGAGAAATCACTGTCAGCCTTTGTTCTTATAGCAGTTGTCATATGGTACTTTTTCATCCCACGGTGCTGCTTGAGATTTTGCGATTCAAGTAAACAGCCTCCCAGAAACACACAGTTAATTTCAAAGGATTATTACTGACATTATTCGTAAGTGAAGATTATGACATTTAGTTCTACCAATTCATTTGCTGCTTTGCAAAAACAAACTGACAACTTGAAAGTGCCTTTCAAAATTCCTAGTTTAACATCTACACTTCAAGTAAACACCTGTCCCACATATCATTTACAAATTTCAGTGAACTAATCTGATAGTAACTCATGGTCTAAAACAGTTCAATGAAGACAAACTAAGAGACATTTATAAATCCGGCAGATGATAAAAATGATGTTGAGTCCTACCTCAAGTTAGCAGCAAGAAGAGAGTCTAAGGCAGTCGGACTCCTATCTAGTTTCCAGTAACATTTGTTTCAAATTTACTATGCACTTTTCCTTAATTAAGTTATCTAAATTAGTAAAACTATACAAAAAAGTCAATGTAGGCAAAAGCAATAAAAAGCACTGAGGATTAGAAATTATTTTAATAATGCAAATGAAAATCATTATAATGCTTTAAGTAATGGCTGTACAAGCAGGAAATTTGGGCATATGGTTTCCAGAACTCACTGTGTCTTCTAGTAAAATATTTATTGGGAACACTACTTCTTAATATTTACTGTGCTGCTTTGGCACAGCTAAAACATAAGCAGAACAAAAATGAAATTAATTGCATATAACTCACCCTATTAAAGCTGATAAATTATGGGATATTTTGCAATTTGTTGGCGATACTCCTGTGAGATACAACTTGCTTTAATTCTGTATTCCAACCCCTTGTATTTAGTTTAAGCATGCCTTAAAATAATTTTTAAAGTTTTATCTTTTTAATTAAAGTGAAAGCTGTCACTAAAAGATGGTAAATTTACTTTGTTTTTAAAGAAGTAAATACATGTATATTTTTAGGAAACAGATGTCACTCATATCTTTCCTTTAAAATCAGGAATGTTTAACCTATCAGCCTGTTGCATTTGAGACGTTAAAATGAAAAATGACATCTACACCCATTAATATTGTCAATGTATAAACAGCACAGCGTGACACATTCTTGAGAGCTGAAGGCTACAAAATCTCTCTGAAACATAAATAACAAAGCACTCAGAAGCATATTTGATGTTGATATTCATCTCTGAGAAAAACACTGCTGCCTGGGCTTCTTATGAAAATAGATGCAGCCCAAATGGATCTCCTGTAATTGGTTTCAGATAGCGAGGTCAAAAGAAATGTGATACAAGAAACTATTATGTGGAACAGGCGAAACAAGAATGTTTATACAGGCACTCCCTATTTATACTGACAAGAGGTGTATACTTTGCAGATAACCAGAACCAAAAATCTTGCCAGAAGACAACCAGATTCTTTCCTTTTTTCTAACTCCAAAGTCCTATTTTAATTTTTATAAATTACTGCATACTTTAACATTCCTGCTGAACACAGAATGAGTTTCTGAACATAAAATAAGTTTCCAAATGGCTGAATATGTCAAACGGGAGTCATCTCACTGGTAGCACTATGCAACCAAAACATATCAACATGCTAAGCTGGATTTCAGGCCAGAGACTGCTCTGCACTGGTTGAATACTGGTTTATTTTAAAGAAGACTTCAGGACACCCTCTGCCCCTTTACACCCTGCCATGTGCCCATTCTCCAGCTGGCTCTGAACACGAAGCCCAGAGTTACACAGTTGTACAAGATGCTGATTTGAGACAACACTGTTCTATGCTTCCTAACAGAACACTGATGATGCTGCTAAACCTTTGTCTCTTGCTGACTGTGTTTTCCCAGAAAGTTCTCTAATGAATATCACAGTCAGTCAGCACAGCAGTTTATAAACTTTCCAAATGGAGTCACGAAGCATTTAGCACTATTCAAGGAATCTTGAATTTAAGATGATCCAACTCCTTTCCAACAGCAGTCTCTCCAGGAGACTTGACAGGAAAAGCTAACTCCCATTTTCCTTAGTGAACAACAGTCCTTTTCTCTAAGTTACACAAAGAAGATAAAACCTGAAGCCAAGGAAATCCTGTACGTAACTAAAATCCAAGCCACATAACCAGCCTGATTTCACCTAGGAGCAGTAGACTGAACAATTATTACAGTGTTTTTCTGTAGAAGAGAAAATAAAGCACCAGACAGCTAATGCTGTTGGAACCCACCTCAAGGAATATATTATCTAAGGAATCTAGATGGCCACTAAGAAAGATTTCACTCAATTAGCCCAAGTATGCAAATCCAAGTATGCAAACACTCAAACAAAAAAGATTTGCATCTTCTGCATCTAGATCAGCAACTCCAGACAGCCCAGATGTTCAATGTGCACAATTTCAACAGCTAAACTGCAGGGTGCCCTGAAGCTCTGCCTAATAGCAGAACACAAGCCTACAATAGTACAAAATATTTGAAATTAAATTATGCTCAAGATGAAGAGGCAAAAGCCTTGGACGCTGTATTACCATCCTAAGTTCTCCTACCACGAGGCTGCTAGATAGGACAGAAACTGGTGGTGGCCACTGAGTGCTGTATGGAGGCCAACCCTGCCTGGCTCCTGGATCCCCAGGCTGCTCAGGTATTCCAAGCCTGGGGAGAATTTATGTTTGTCCAGGACAACAACTTGTGCTGTGGAATTTCAAGATAAAAAGGCAGAGAAATTTGAGGATTAGGTGGCAAATGGTCATACTCATATTAGAATCATATAGTTAAGGTTGAAAGGACCTTAAGATCATCTAGTTCCAACCCCCCTGCCATGGGCAGGGACACCTTACGCTAAATCAGATCACCCAAGGCCTCGTCCAACCTGGTCTTGAACACTGCCAGGGATGGAGCATTCACAGCCTCCCTGGGCAACCCATTCCAGTGCCTCACCACCCTTGCAGTAAAGAATTTCTTCCTTAGATCCAATCTAAACTTCCCCTGTTTAAGTTTTAACCAGTTCCCCTTGTCCTGTCACTACAGTCCCTAATAAAGTGTCCCTCCCCAGCATCCCTATAGGCCCCCTTCAGATACTGGAAGGCTGCTATGAGGTCTCCACGCAGCCTTCTCTTCTCCAGGCTCAACAGCACCAACTTTCTCAGCCTATCTTCATACAGGAGGTGCTCCAGTCCCCTGATCATCCTCATGGCCCTGCTATGGACTTGTTCCAACAGTTCCATGCCCACTTTATGCTAAGGACACCAGAACTGCACACAATACTCCAGGTGAGGCCTCACAAGAGCAGAGCAGAGGGGCAGGATCACCTCCTCTGACCTGCTGGTCATGCTCCTTTTGATGCAGCCCAGGATACAGTTGGCTTTCTGGGCTGCAAGCGCACACTAAAGCTGGCTCATGTTCATTTTCTCATTGACCAACATCCCCAAGTCCTTCTCCACCGGGCTGCTCTGAATCTCTTCTCTGCCCAACCTGTAGCTGTGCCTGGGATTGCTCTGACTAAGGTGTAGGACCTTGCACCTGGCATGGTTAAAGTTCATAAGGTTGGCATCAGCCCACCTCACAAGCGTGTCAAGGTCCCTCTGGATGCTCCTCATGTGCTTCATTTTAGAAACATTAGAATTTCCTGGATCTGGCTCTCATTTTCATGGCACTTTGTCAGTTTTGTTTGGTTTGCTGGGTATTCTGGGGGAGTGTTTGCTTTCTTAGGCTGATTCTGCCAGTTTCAGCATACTGAGGCTCTGATTTTGATTGTAATACAAACAACGCTAGAAGAAGAGATCCTCAATCTACCTGAGCTTCTGTTCTGCCCTGATGTTATCCAGGATTAATTTGCAACTGAAGAGAAAAAGTAACAGTAATAAACTGATGAATGCAACATGAAGTCTCATAATACTGTTTAATAAAAGGAAATTAATCACATAATTGTCATAAACCTATTTTCAAACAGCAATCTATCAGAGAGAAATTATGCATCTGTAGTTATTGACCTTTCATTTTACCATGACTGATTCATAATTAGACTAGTTTTGTGAAAAATAATAGTTAATTACCAGATTTTTTCACTCTAATTATTTTGGCTTTTTTTTTTGTTTGTTGAGTGTCTTACTTTTTCCCCATTTGAAAGATGGAAATACAGGGCACTAATAACTTTTCAGCTAACATATTTCATTTTATTAAGCAAATTAAGCTTCTCTGCATATAACCCAATTTAATGGATACTAAACACTGTTTCAAAAACAACTCTTTCATTTTTCCTGTCCATTATTTGACTGACCAAGTACTAGAAACAAAACACCCGTAACAATGACTTGCTTTCAATTCCCAGTGGCATTTGCAGGGCTCTTAACCTACAGACATGAGTCTGCACTGGTCATTAGGGCTACACATCAGACCACATGTAACATGGTCTACGACAGCAAAACCAAATGCCATCTCCAAAGCTCGGACCACCTGAAAAATCCAAATGTCAATGGTTAGGAGAGATGGGACCCACAGCACCAGAGTCGTGCTCCAACCTGACAATCCTTCTTTCATCCCACATGACTAAACTTAACTTTCCTTTGGTAAACGCAGCAGCAGGCGATCTACCGTACTTCATTCCTACTACTTACATTACGCAGCAACTAACTGAATTAACGAAATGAAAATAAACCCAGCACACGCATCAAATACCAGCGCCACAAGCTCACAAGTGTCCTGCCATTGCTATTTCCTTCCATGTGGCATTGTTTTTAGAAAACTGGGACATGTAATAGCTAAATGGAAGAGCTGAACTCTTAGTTTTACAGGAAGGCTGTGGCAATGGTGGCATGTACATTTACCACATGAAAACTGGCATGAACTATTTTGCATGATAATCAGATAGCAGATACATAAAAGCCATTTAAATGTGCAGGAAAAGAACAATCAATACAGCTACCCCATGTGTGAATCCAGAAATAAAAAGGATTCTTAAAATTATTATACGTTTACATAATGCTACGTATACACGGTACAAATGTGCACGTATCCTTAATTTGAAAGGAACTGGTTAAAAAAAGACTTCCTTTCAAGTCTGTCCATTGTAGACATTCACTTAATTGGCTGTGAAGCCTACTTTCAATTACAGCAGTCTGAAACAAAGCAGTGTTGGCTTAGGTGGAATAATGGCTGGTTTGATGATTTATAAATAGGAAAGGAACTGATGCAAATGAAAGCAAGAGTGGTCCCATTTGTACTAAAATCAAAATGCAGAGCAAATGTGGGAGGAGAAAGAAACAGTATCTAGGGAAGTATTATAATGGTAGGCTGTTAGAAGGCAGCAGTTTTAACTGATAGAAATCTGAAAGGGAAATTCATAAATTAAAGACAGTGAAATCAGCATGGAGATTATTAAGCCAATGATTAACAAAAACCATCATCAAGATATAAACTAAACTAGAAGGTGAGGCAGATATAAAACAAAAGGAAACATGCACTCAAAACATTTTGTTTTGACCAACAGCAAGGTTCCTAAAAGAGAACCTAAAAACCTGTGAGGGCAGATTAGTTTTGTTGAGTAATACAGAGAGGTAAATTAACATGTGAAGAACAAATGCCAAAACAGTACTGACCCTAGAACAGCCTTGGCTATTTAGAAGGCAAAAAATAAATACTTCTATCTTTAACACTTAGTTCCAATTAAGTAGCATTCTGCACGGTGACTGGTAAAGGAGAATTGACACAAAGCATCATAAGCACAGATTCCTCATCCCAATAACCTGCAAGCTAGAAACCAAAGCTGTCTGTCAAAGAGTATGGACCTACATGGTGCGAAAATAATTACAAATAAAGTTACAGTAATTATACAAATCAAATCCTCTTAGCCAATCCAAATGTGAGGAATTACATGTTTATTGAACAGCTACTGATTGAAAGGGCTCCACTTAGTTGAACAATAACTAATGTGGTTAGTTATTGCTCCACACCCAGAGACTGCAGAAGTGAGACTGCAACTAGTAATGGAAATATTATCAAGGTGGTCTTATCAGGCTTCTGCTATATGGGAGGAAGGCACAACAGCCATTACTGAAATAGCCAAATGCTAATCAGTGGAGAAGAACAAAGTTAATGGCTGGGCTTCACACTGGATATTATAAATTTAAAGTTTCTCTTAAAATATTTTAATAGATCTAATTATGGCCATCCAGTTCTTAGGAGGACATAACTTAAAGAAATCTCTAACATATATATAACTATGATGACGTATTAAAGACAGAAATCGATACCGTTATGATAAAAGCAAACTGGGACATATAAATGGAAGTGTCATATATCTACACCTGGTACTTTTTCCACTTTATGCAACTTTCTGAAGACTCAGACAGTGAATTGTGCCCACCTTGGGGCACAGTATTCCAAAGAGATGGACCATGTGACCAGTGACCAGAGAAGGAAGAGCAGTAATAATAATGATGATGAGAAAATCCAACCTATGGGATAGCAGAAGACTGACCACAGAAACAGAAAATAAAAAAATACAACCTTCTAAAGCAGTAGCAGTCTTCATCAAGTTTCTGCACAGAACAAATTAATTGTATACCATGGGCAGGATAAGCAAGAATGGTCTTAAACTGAATCCAGGGAGATTTCATTCAATTTAAGGAAAACTTTCCAATGGTAGGGATTGTGGAGGAGTACAACAAATTCTGTAGGAACTACAAAATCCTTGCCACTGGACCAGTTTCAGAAGCATCTTCAGGAGCAATTAAAAGCAGTGATTCTGCTCTGGGACAGAAAAGATCTTTAGAAACACCCTCCAGCCCTATTTTATTTGATTGTGTGGTTCCTATGAAATCATGCCAGGTTTGGATTACTGTCATGTCTAACACCTTGCTACATTTCAAATAACACCAAGTTCTCATAAACTGAGTATCATGAAGCTTCAGCATGGTTTGTTTCCATGGTGAGCTAAAAGCAGAGGATCAGTAAGAACTGCGCACACAGGCTCACTCTTCGGAATTTTCCGACCTTACGTGACCACATTTGTGTTTACAAGACTATCCTTGAAATTTTGGACTGAACAGAGAATTGGTTTATATAGAACAGGACATGGCTTAAAATTAAGCACTCTGTGCCCTAATTGCAGTCAGAGTCATCTGGGCAGGATTCCTGTGTCTTCACCATCAAGTATGGGCACAGAACAGTAGCAGAAAATAAGCTTTTCTCGATATTACAATTCTTACTATAAGAAACAGAGGCCTTCTGAAATGGAGAGCTAGGAAGGGGAGAGAAAAACAAGGCAAGAATGGGAGTGCGAAGCATAGCTTCCTCAACTTAAGTCATACATCTCCAAACACACACAAAAAACCAAGTCAAAATACACTGACTATTGAAATTCAGTGTGAGTTTAAATCTAAATCTGCAATAAACTTAAAGTATCTTTGATAACCTGATTTCAATCATGTTTTTTAATAAATTTGATCAGAAGTCACTACATAGTCTAGGATACTTGAAAAAATCAGTCATTATTGCTAAAGCTGAATCAGCTCAACTGGAATCCTACGGAATCCAATTTTTTTTTTCTTATGGAGATTTTTGTAATGCTTTTTACAACTTCAGCTGGCATCAAGAACTCCAGGTACATATTGAATACAAGAATAACTAGGGGAAGAAACTAGAAACATGAATGCAAATTGGCAATATAGTAATAGCCATTTCATTTGCATTTTTTTGAGGTTTTTGATAAATCTTTTGGAGGAAGATGTGCAGACCAGTCTGGAGTTAAAAAAAAAAACCCAAACAGTAAAAATGCTGATATGAGATCAAGAAGTAAATTATGCAAATAAACAGCCCAATTTCTAGACACCGGACTTATCAATGGTGCCATTCGGCAGTATTTATGAGTGCGCTGATAACACAAGATCTGAACCCCTTTGTGACTTCTATCTGAAGCATTAAAATCTGCTACTAAGAGTGGACTGTGACCTCTGGATGAACCTCTGTACCATGATCACAAATTAATTAATATTTATGTATGTGCAAAGTAACAGTTATTCCCACGCATAAAACTGGATACATTTTTGCCTTCTTTATATTCTTTGGAAAACCCAACAAAAGTAGCACTGGTTAGCTGTGCATCTCTCTGGAAGAGCTATCTTCATGTGCAGTTTACTATGGCCTGCCTGGGTTACTACAATTGCAGCTTTCCTCATGGGCTGCTTATATACCTTTTAACAATTTTGGTGCATTTTGTGATGACCTAGCAGGCATGATTCAACACTCTGTCTCTGAAGAATCCCAATCTTCAGGTTCTTGCTGTAGCTGGCAAATGAGTTGATGAGTTGTATGTTTTGAAGGGGAGCCTTAACAGTACGTGTACACAGAGCTACTGAGAAAAAATTCTCTACTTTGGAGACTTTTAAGAGTGAAGATTATAGCAAGAGTAAAATGACAAAGAGCTTTAATTTTAAGCTAAAATGCAAGCGAAGGCAGGCAGGCAAATGTCCTCAGGCTCCTCATCCTACTTTCAGCCCTTGTGAGGAGATCTGGGAGAGAGTATATTCTTCATGATTAGAAACTTGCAGGGATGAAAAAGAAAAGACCTGAAGCTAGTAAAAATGTTTTGCAGAAGAGGAATAGAGAGACATTTTGCAATTCCCAGGGTGCTTAGGTGCTGGAGAAATGATAAAAACTGTACAAGAAATTCCCAAGTAGTATACATGAGCAGCACCAACAGGTTAGGCATTTGAATTAAAAGGTAGATGTTCCGATCGCACTTCATTAAGCTTGCCCAGGAAAAACTGATCTTTATGACATTCCTCTGGCATCTGCAGCAATCTTCCTAAACAGCAAGCTAATCAAGGAATTACAATAAAAAATATTCTCAGGGCATTATCAGCCTTAGGAGCATTTGTAAAAGCAGACACACCCACTTATGTTGGTGCCAAACATATGTAATACCTCACATCAGTTAAAGTCTCTTCTGGCGTAAAGATTTCCTCTCAACCATGAAGCATATATTGTGTAATCACTGTCACTAGTATGCACATTAAAAAAACCACTGGCAACCTAGGCACATGATCAAAATATACTGTAAGTGAAGTTCAGATAAAAATTTTACTCCTTTTATGCTTTCAACTATTCTTAGTTCAGAAAAATCAAATAATAGAATCATAGAATAATTAGGGTTGGAAAGGACCTGAAGATCATCCCTGCCATGGGCAGGGACACCTCACACTAAACCATATCACCCAAGGCTCTGTCCAACCTGGCCCTGAAGAAAGCCAAGGATGGAGCATTCACAGCTTCCTTGGGCAACCCACTGCAGTGTCTCACCACCCTCACAGTAAAGAGCTTCTTCCTTATATCCAATCTAAACTTCCCCTGTTTAAGTTTTAACCCATTACCCCTCAGCTTTTATCAGTCCTCTACCATGTCTTGTCATCAACTTAATATGGTCGAAACTCAGTTACTAGTCCTCCCCTTTACACATCACACATAGTTTAGATACCATGCCCTTGAAGTATTTTCCAGATTCTTCTTTCTGTAATATCTCTTTTTTTCTTGTAACATTTGAAACCTTATCAATCTGTAAGAAAATTTCCTCTACCTTCCTCTATCTATCAAAAATTCTGCATTCTGTCCAGAGACTGTTTAATGTGAAGCATCAAGCCATCACCATTGCCCTTCCTTCCCTCCTTCCTTGCAGTGCTTTCACCTTCATGATCTCCAAGGCATCTATGAAAAAAGAGCAGATCAGGGGCTTATTTCCCTCACAGCAAACTTTATACTTATTCATTAAAAACAAACATGCATGCCCACACCTGCATACTTACATGTGTCAAAATGTATTCTTTAGATGCTTCCTTCTCCCTTGCTCTGCCTGCACAACTTACACCCACACAGAAGAGCAGACCCCATCACAGGAAGGGCCAGCCCTCACAGCACTGCTGCTCTGCACACTGGGAGAAGAGTAATAGAAGAGCTCAAACTCACAATTAATCTAAAAATAATTCTTAAATCAAAACTGGTATTTGTCCCTGCAGCAAATTTCTCATGCAGATTTTTGCAGTATTTTTACAGGCAATTTTGAAAATGACAGACATAATCAAATTGGCATTTTGAATTATTTAAATAAATACTCGAGAGAGGACGCCTTCAACACGGGAGCGGGGGGGAGATCAGCGTCCAGGAGCCTCAACTCAGAGCGGCGAGAGCCACCGAGGGAGCCTCAAGTCCTCGACAGGACCTGCCCAGGAGCCGGCAGCTCAGCTGACGAGAGCGAGCAGCTGACTCACACGGGGCGGAGCCAGGAGCAGCGGCACCAGCCCCGAGTGGGTAAAAACCTGCCCCAGGGAGCGCGGCGAGGAGGACAGTTTGTGCGGGCAGGCGGGCGGGATGGTGAGCACTCGTCCTGTGAGCAGGGACCGGTCCGGGAGCTCTGCTCTGGCTGCCCCGGCGGTGGCAGCGTAGGCACCCAGACAGAGCCGGTGAGAGGGGAGGCTGCGGTGCAGAGCTCGGGGTGCCGAGAGGAGAGTGACTGCACTGGTCTGGTGAGGGGAGGGTGCGCAATGGGCAGGGCTGCACTCGGTGCTCCCTGGTGGAGGTGCTCCTGCAGCAGGGGCTGAGCTGCGGGATGCTGTCAACAGACTGCGAGATGTCAGGGAAGCTGAGAGGAAGCAGGAATGCTTGCTCCTGGCCCAAACTGTGCAGGGGCCTCGAGCTTCACCTCTGCCTCATGAAGGAAAGAAGGAGGTCGTTAACCCGGGAAGTTGGGAATTAGTGACAAAAAAAAAAACAAAACACAAACAACAAAAAGAGGAGGAAAACAACAACCAAAAGCAATGGGCTTCCGCCTAAATCCCCTGTCCCCACGCAGAACCGCTTTGCTCTCCTGTAGAGGGCTAATGAAACACATTTGCACCAGAAACAGCCGGCTGATGCACTGCTAAAGAAGGTCTCTACTGGTGCTGCCAGGAAAAAACGGCGGGTTGTAGTAGTAGGGGACTCTACGCTGGAAGGGACAGAAGCACTTGTCTGCCGGCCAGACCCCGTCTCAAGGGAGGTGTGTTGCCTACCAGGGGCACGGATCAGGGATGTGGCAGAGAGGCTGCCTGCTCTAGTAAGTCCCATGGACTATTACCCACTCCTGGTGATACATGTGGGTGCTAGCGATATAGATAGTAGTAGCCTGGGGAACATAAAGAAGGACTACAGAGCCCTGGGGGAGGTGGTTAGGGGCTCTGGAACTCAGATAGTCTTTTCGTCAATTTTCCAGGATACAGGGGAGGACCTAAAAAAAGCCAGGAGGATTAACCAGGTTAAGAAATGGTTAAAAGGGTGGTGTCATAGTCAGGGGTTTGGGTGTCTTAAACACGGGACCCAAGTTTGTAGGCCAGGTCTGGTGGGGGCTGGTGGAGCTGGTCTGATGATAAAGAAGGGAAAGAGCAGTTTTGGTAGGAGGCTTGCCAGACTGGTCAAGGAGGCTTTAAACTAGATGTTGTGGGGGAGGGGGGCATCATTCCATCCCAACACACCCAGTCAGTTGCCAGAACCTATAATAAATGCTTGGAGCAATGTAGAGATATCCCAGCCACTCCCGCCAATGAGCTGGCTTCATTTGGAGCTCGGCTCAGATGCTTCTATACAAATGCCCATAGCATGGGGAACAAACAAGAGGAATTAGAGATGTGGGCACGTCTACGGGGGTATGATGTAACAGGCATCTCAGAAACATGGTGGGATGGCTCCTATGACTGGAGTGTTGGAATGGAAGGTTACAGGCTCTTTAGAAAAGACAGGCATGGCAGGCGGGGAGGGGGAGTTGCCCTTTATGTTAGGGATAGGCTGGAGAGTATGGAACTCTGTCTGGGGACAGGTGAGCAGTCTACAGAGAGTTTGTGGGTCAGGATTAAAGGGAATATAGCTATGGGAGACATTACTGTGGGGATCTGTTACAGACCACCGGATCAAGGAGAACCTGCAGATGAAGCACTCCATAGACAGATAGGAAAAGCCTCACGCTCACAGGCCCTTGTTCTCATGGGTGACTTCAACCACCCTGACATCTGTTGGAAGGACGGTACGGCCCGGCACAAGCAATCCAGGAGGCTCCCCGATTGTATGGAAGACAACTTCCTTCTGCAAGTAATAGAGGAGCCGACAAGGAGAGGTGCCGTGCTTGACCTCATGCTCACCAACAGGGAAGGGCCCATTGGAAATGTGACTCTCCAGGATGCAGCAATCATGAGATGCTCGAATTTGAGATCCTCAGGACAGTGAGAAGAGCGTGCAGCAAGCTCACTGCCCTGGACTTCAAAAGAGCAGACTCTGGCCTCTTCAGGAACCTGCTTACTAAGGTTCCATGGGATACAGCCCTAGAGGGCATGGGGGCTCAAGACTGTTGGTTGATATTCAAGGATCACCTGCTGCAAGCTCAAGTGTTGCATCCCAACCAGAAGGAAGTGCAGCAGGAGGGCCAGGAGACCTCCTTGGATGGATAAGGAGCTGCTAAGGAAAATTCAAATGAAAAAAGAGGCTTATAATAAGTGGAAGCAAGGACAGGCGGACAACAGGGATGTTGTCCGGGAAGCTAGGAACCAGGTTAGGAAAGCTAAGGCTCAGTTAGAATTAAACTTAGCTAGAGGTATTAAAGATAACAGGAAGGGATTCTACAGGTACACAGCAAATAAAACACAGACTAGGGAGAATGTAGGTCCCCTCAGGAAGCTCTCAGGAGAACTGGCTACACAGGATTTAGAGAAGGCTGAGGTTCTGAATGACTTCTTTGCCTCAGTCTTCACTGGCAAAGGCTCTGACCAAACCACACAAGTCTTGGAAGGCAGATGCAGGGACTGTGAGAATGAAGACCTTGCGCCCACTGTAGGAGAGGAACTGATTTGAGACCATCTTAAAAATCTGAATGTGCACAAGTCTGTGGGTCCTGATGAGATCCATCCGCGGGTCCTGAAGGAGCTGGCAAATGAAGTTGTGAAGCCGCTGGTCATCATATCTGAGAAATCATGGCAGTCAGGTGAAGTTCCCGATGACTGGAAAAAGGGAAATATAACCCCCATTTTCAAGAAGGGGAAAATGGATGACCCAGGGAATTGCAGACCAGTCAGTCTCACCTCTGTGCCTGGCAAAATCTTGGAGCAGATTCTCCTGGAAGGCATGCTAAGGCACATGAAAATCAACAAGGTGCTTGGTGACAGCCAGCATGGCTTCACTAAGGGGAAATCCTGCCTGACCAGTTTGGTGGCCTTCTATGATGGGGCTACAGAACTGATGGACAGGGGTAGAGCAGTTGATGTCATCTACCTGGACTTGTGTAAAGCGTTCAGCACTGTCCCACATAACATCCTTGTCTCTAAATTGGAGAGACATCAATTTGATGGATGGACCACTCGGTGGATAAAGAACTGGCTGGATGGCTGCACACAAAGAGTTGTGGTCAATGGCTCACATTGATACCCTGGAGAGAAGGAATGCCATCCAGAGGGACCTTGACACGCTTGTGAGGTGGGCTGATGCCAACCTCATGAAGTTTAACCATGCCAAGTGCAAGGTCCTACACCTTGGTCAGAGCAATCCCAGGCACAGCTACAGGTTGGGCAGAGAAGAGATTCAGAGCAGCCCTGTGGAGAAGGACTTGGGGGTGTCGGTTGATGAGAAAATGAACATGGGCCGGCAGTGTGCGCTTGCAGCCCAGAAAGTCAACTGTATCCTGGGCTGCATCAAAAGGAGCGTGACCAGCAGGTCGAGGGAGGTGATCCTGCCCCTCTACTCTGCTCTTGTGTGACCTCACCTGGAGTATTGTGTGCAGTTCTGATGTCTTCAACATAAAAAGGACATGGAACTGTTGGAAAAAGTCCATAGGAGGGCCACAAGGATGATCACGGGACTGGAGCAGCTCCTGTATGAAGACAGGCTGAGGAAGTTGGGGCTGTTCAGCCTGGAGAAGAGAAGGCTGCGTGGAGACCTCATAGCAGCCTTCCAGTATCTGAAGGGGGCCTATAGGGATGCTAGGGAGGGACTCTTCATTAGGGACTGTAGTGATAGGACAAGGGGTAATGGGTTAAAACTTAAACAGGGGAATTTTAGGTTGGGTATAAGGAGGAAATTCTTTCCTGTTAGGGTGGTGAGGCACTGGAATGGGTTGCCCAGGGAGGCTGTGAATGCTCCATCCCTGGCAGTGTTCAAGACCAGGCTGGACGAGGCCTTGGGTGATCTGATTTAGCGTAAGGTGTCCCTTCCAATGGCAGGGGGGTTGGAACTAGATGATCTTAAGGTCCTTGCCAACCCTAATTATTCTATGATTCTATGATTCTGTACATAGAGGTACCATCATGGTGTGAGACTGCATTGGATGGACTGAAGAATCACCACACTTCTGCAGCCTTTTCATACATATCCCTTAATTCGAAATGCTGCATCTTCTTCCCTGAAACTAAAATTATCTGAATAACCTGGATACTTACACCCATCCTCCCAAACTTTATCCTCTTTTTTTCAATTAAGACTTTCTTTTCCATATCACTCCCTGGTAGTTTTCCAACATGACAGACTTTTCTCTCTCTGATCAATGACCTACAGAATTTTGAAACCCACTGCAGTCTTTCACCTACAGTTTACCAATAATTTAAACTTCCATATGGATTGATAACTTTTCCAACAGACACTGCAGTTTGTCTTCCAGCTTAACGTCAGTATTTTGTTATTTTGTTAACAACAGCTCCTTGTTAACAACAGTCCTTGAGTGCTCCCATGCAGACATACATGCAGAGATCGAGGGAAGCAAGGCTTTCCAAGGACATAGGCTTTTCCAGGATAAAGGCTTTCAAAATTTTGTTACTGTATGAGCTACAGAGCAGAATCTTTTATGTCATACAACTGTACTTCATCTAGCTGGGACAGGGGCAGTATTTTTAGGGTACCAAACTATTTACAGTGCCATGTAAGAATTATAAACTGAGTTCTAAGTTAATCACCATTTTACGTGTTACTTTCAACACACAGTGCTCATCTTACAATCAGGAGATAGATGTGGGACTACAAAAAAACAGTGAACAGATAAAGCCCATTTTTGTTTACCTTAGGTGTGATGATCTGGTACTACTCTTATTTCTTTTAATATTGCCTTTTAATTTAATTGACTAGGCAGAAGGCAGTGCATCTCATCTGTGAACACTCGTCTCTGTTTTCTTCCTAGATCATCACTTCTTCATGCAATAGCTTGCAAGTATTAAACAACATATGGATTTATTCCTAATTAGATATTTTGATACTATCATAGTGTTACAATGTATATAATTTTACTTTAGTTATTTCAAATATTTTATTCCATCTATTAGAGATGGAGTTTTTATTTTCTGGGACAAAATGTATATAATTTCACCACTGAGATCTGGGAAAAATATATGACAGACATCATAGTATTACAGCATTTTTGGTTGAAAGGCATTGCCTTTTATGAGAAAGCCTTCTGGATGACATCTATTAGTCTACTGCAATTCCCAGGGCTCTTCTTGTGCCATAGGACAGTGGACTGAAGAATAAAAATGGGAGAGAAACCATTTCATGTCAGGACTTTGGGATGGCTTTGAAATACTTTCTAGAGAACAGTTTATAGCATAGGGCTTATGTTGCTACCTGAAGGCAGAGCTGTGGCTAGCAGGTGAAACAATCTTTGATTTTAGATGAGTGTCAGAGGTTCTTACCCTCTCTTCTGCAATCCCCGACTTCATTAATATCACTAAGACAGGAATGCTACAAGCACTTCTGTGTTTACAGTTACAAAAAATATAGCGAGTCCATTACTGAGAAGGGTATGATGACAATATCGTTTTTACCAATTCTATCAGGCTTCACCTACACTGATAAACTAGTGAGTGCCTGAGAATGTGATTTTCCATGCTGCTAAGCCATGAATACCATCCTTGGCATGCTTTGACCTGTGCTGACCCCCACTCTCCCAAACCATGCCTAAGTACAGCTCTGCAATCAGACTCTCCCAAGAACAAGTCTCTCTAAGGAACTGGATGCAGCCCATCTAGTTTTGGGGGCTAAAATGCTTATTAGCTCAGGTGTGTCTCACCCTGTGTCAGCGGCCCCCTTTAGCATCCAGAAATTTTATGTTCAATAGTAGTGCAGATCCCACCTCTGTGCTCAAAACAGTTGAGCCATATGTTGTTTCAGAGCCCTTCTTTGCCAAAGTAGCCAGGGTGTGATTTTGGGGTGGTTTGGGAGAGTTTCAAAGGACTCTGATTTCATAGTTCAACAGGTTTGAAAACAAACTGTTGTCAGAAACAGCAGTAATAAACTTGGGGGGGGGGGGGGGGGGGAGGGTGTTCCTCTCCTTCTAAATTATTGCAGGAGAAACCTCCAGCATCCCACAGCATGTTTGCTGAGTTTTAAGTCCAGTTTTATATGGACACTTTATGTATCTGGGATGAGTTTTACTTCTAAAATAAAAGCCTTTATATATACCTATACATATATACATAAAGAAGAAGTAGAGGGAAAACCAGATTTGACTGCAAAGCATCTTTTTCCAGAGTGCCCATCAATCAAATCCACAAAAATAGCACTGTATTATCATCTCTGTAAATTCTAATAAAGTTGATGGTATTTTTCATCTTCCTGTTTAGGCACTTAAGACTGAGAATTCAGAGTTACGTAATTTGACAAAATCTGCAGAGAAAATAATTTCCAGAGCTCAGGTTAGTCACCGCCTCCAAGAGTGCTCCCGCTCTTCATGCTGGCACTGAATCCTCTCTGCTACAGCTATAGGAGCAAGCAGGCTCTTTAGCAAAGCTGGCTCAAGCTCTGGCAGCTAGATAAGAGGGAACATTGCAAAGACTTTGGGATATCATCAGTGGCTATGGCCATGTGTGATCCGCACAGAGACAAGTCAACAGAGTAAAAAGGCTCAACTTCAAGCATAAAGGATTTTTTTTTAATAAAATACTGTTTTTATTTTAAGGATACTGTGAAAATAAAAAAAAAACCAGGAATTTATTTTAAAATACTGGTATTTTTCTTTCTATTTTTCTGCATCAATATTTGTAAAGATTCTGGCTAGAGGCTGTGTCTTTACAAAGACTAACAATTATTTCTCCATTGGCAAAAAGACACAGAGAAAAGGAGAATCACAGAAAGACTACAGGGACTAACACTGTAAATCACAGACAATTTTTTAAAAAGATTTCTGAGTGCAAAGAGAATCACAATTTAATAACACCAGAATAAAAACAATGGAAGTAATGCTGAAGAGAGATTAAGTTTTTTCCTGACTTGAAAGCATTTAAAAAGACTCATACAGTGATCAGAGTATAACAATCAGGCGAGCACAGTATCATTGCGAATGCACATTCTAGTGACTAGAGATGATTACACTGCTCAGGAAAATAAATTAATTTTACTTAAACTGACTTCCTTAATCTTTAAGGCAAGTGTTTCTTTGACTAGTCTGACACAGTTAAAGCAGTATAGATACTCCCTTTATTATAACAAGCATTGGCAGACTCCATAACTACAAAGTAAGCACTTTCACTGACCTAACAGTCCACATTCCTTGAAATTGGACACATGGAATGCACTCAAGCCTTTACATCATCTTGTGAGACAAGGTATATCACTATTTACATTGTGGATTAATAGTACTCCAAAGCAGACATTTTGCAACAATGATAAAGTTAACCTCCCCTCCCCCAAAACCTAAGCACAAAGACTTTTTGCAGAAATTTTTACCTTTACCAATCAATGTAATTGCTGGAAGAAGCAATTTCTGAAATTTTGCCAAGCGGAACCAACCTGAGCTTTCACTTCCCTGAATGTAAGCTTTTTCAGGAAAAGTTTTCTTAACATTTCTGCATTTGTGAGAACCAAAAGCCTTTCCTGCAACTGAGAAGTAATCTCTACTGTAGATCATATTTTTTAAGAATGGCTAATTTTATACCCCATATTGTTTCTAGCATAGCAGAATTCTGGTTTTGGTTTGGTTTTTTTCCTAGGTGTTACAAGAAGACAAAATAATAAAAGTTAATGCTTCAATGGCACAGTTTTATAAAAATCAAAAAAGAATGATAAGGAGAAGAGTATTTATACTTATGAACAAAGAGGGACATCACCAATGTACATTCACACATAAATTACTGAGTTGTAGAACGTGGCAATTGAAGTGTATCTAAATAAGACGCATGATTGCACATCGTCTAACAAAATCTAAGTTCTTTGCCTTTAAAACCTGTCACAAGCCATATGTATTCCCTCACAACGCAATACAGCTTCAGCAAGTTTCCTGAATTTCTCAGCTAAAAATAAGATTTTGGGAACAGAGAATTCAACCTTTCATATGGTGGCCTTTAATGCATCCTCAAAACCAAATAATTAGTAAGACCAAAGTCTGCATCCAGACTTGCATTTCTTAAACTGTTTTCCATACAGAAAGGAATAAAAGCTTCTGACAAGCAAAGAAGGGACAGGTCAAATCTGTGCTAGATTAAATGGCTATACTGTTAAGTTTTACCATATGTTGATTGTCCAAAACATTATAAATAATATTGAGTATAAAATATTTTTTATACAGAGAGGTGTTCAACCAGCACAAATTAGCCGCAATTAAATCCTGCCCTTGCTGATTACTGTATGTGTTCAACTGTCAGTCTCTCATGTCTACTCACACCGTAGCTCATTTCAAGCAATATCCAACCATACACAAATTTCAAACAGATTTAAATCACTTCAGACTAGTAAGGAAGAAACGTGAAGTGACAGTGAAATTCAAGGTACAGACAACTCTGTTCTGATACAAGTTGCAAGAATGGGCAGATAATGGTGCACCTCTCACCAGCGGCTGAAATTTCTGTAGGATTCTATAGTCAGATATAAATGTTACTGGACAATTCCCCCTCTTCTTTTTTTTTGTGTGTGTGTGTGTTGAATGTTAAGGGAAAATGCCAGATGGATGGTTTTGGAGATTAAAATGCCCTTTTTCTATATTCAGAGGAAGTTCAGCATAGTCAGCTGCAGGAAAAACTAAATCAATGTAGCCTGCTACTGCCTCCTTTCAAGGGGCCCGAAAGTAATTCTATTTCCATGCTTATTCATTCTTCATTTGTAGTTCTAATTATGCCAATTAGAGGAGTCCTTTTAACGATGCAGGCATCTGCATCCAAGAAATCTTACCTGTCTGTTTATATGCTTGCAGGTACTGACAGCTGTAGAAGGAATTTGATATAGATCATTTAACTATTCCCACTGATGAGTGAGGAGATAAGCTACAGACTGAGTGGTAAACACTCTGCCGAGCCATTTATACTATTTCTGCCTTAGTGTGCTCTCTCTTTTACTGTGGGATACAGACTGCATAAACTTAAATAAATGTACTTATAAATAAAAGGTACATTCTAGATAATTTCCCTTAAGCTGGAAGAATTTTTTAGACTGTTTTTACTGCAGATACGTACAACTGTCACAAATGTAGGGCCCAAAGAGAGAACTGTATCTAAGTAAGATGCACAACTGCACAAGTGCTAACACAAAATCTAAGTTCTTTACCTCTAAAACTCGATAGTTTATTTCTTTTCTAGTATTATGAATGTCTAATTCATACATTCTGCTTAGTTCTCTGGTGAACACATGATTTATTTTCAGATTAAAATCAAATTCTTTATTCTCCAAGTCCTAGTCAACTTGACCCCTGAAGAACCTCATCTTCATTTTTTCTTCTAATGTGTCAGCTTTCTTTTTCTTCTTATGGTCGTCTCCTTCCGTGGGTGTCTCCAAGGGTTTCCTTATGCTGACCTATACGGACGGCTCAACTTCACTTTTGTTTTTGCTTCACTTAGGAACTTAAAATCTTCCCTCAAAACTTGCTCATTTCAGTTAGCTTCCTAATACTGACCTTAATCTTTCCTCTTTCCAAATTGCCTCTGAACTTTAGGACTCTTCCTTAAGCTTAAATAAACTAAGAAAATAACAAACAAAAAAGTCCAGAACTAAATGGCATTAACAAGATATATTTGTAACAGAGGGATTTAATGCTATTTTACTTCTTATTATTTCTGTTCTTTACTGTTCTTTTCTCCTGCATTTTAATCCCAGTTGAATCTAATTCATATGCTGCTATTGGTATGTTTAAAATAGTCCTACTTTCAACCTGAAGGGGTTGAAAGATGTTAGTGCTTTACAGTGTAACAGTACTATTTGCTTACAGTAGTAACTGCTCAGAATATCTATGAAGTTCCAAATGCAGTAACAGCAGAAGTAAATCCTTTTTAATAATTACTGATTTTAAAATACACCATGTAATTTTGCATGTAATAGTAGCTGCATTTAAAGCCACTCTTTCCTGTGAACAGAATATACATGAGTAACAGAGGTTTTTTACATGACACATGTAAAGCAGAGTACTGACCTGCATACAATAACATGTAACACATTAAGGTAACTGAGGCCACTAGGAGGGAGATTTGTCAGGACAGAGGAGACCTGAACTCTCCATTAACACTTGGGCAAAGTCTACAAGGAAAATGCACTCTTTCCTTTGGAGCTGGGTGCAGTCTTGCAGGCAGAAGGGAAACTGGAAGCCAGTGGCAGGGCCATGCTCGGAGCCAATTCCACCGTGGTGACCACATTTGCACACAACCAACTTCATCAATCAGAAGCGAGCCATGGAAAATGTTAACGATGAAATAAAGAACAGCCAGGAGACTGAACAACAGCAGAGAGTGCAGAAAAAGAAATGATATTAAAAAAAATACTTCTTGTTAGTCTTTTGTTTCCTAAAATACATTTTAGCATAGTAAAAACCAACACACAGTGTAGGGCTGACTCCCATGGCTTCAGCTGGGACATCTCAAAAGATCCTGGTACCAAAAGGAAAGGTGTTTACAGTCTTCATTTGCTTTTTTTGTGGCCTTTATTTTGGATGGTGTGTTTTGGGCTTTGTTTGTTTGGGGTTTTTCTTTTGTTTGGGGTTTTTTGTTTGTTTGGGGTTTTTTAATGGTAACAAATATTTTAATTTCCTTGAAGTTTCTTTGGGAGAGTCCTAAATTTGGCAACACATAAATCTGCTCATTTCTGAAAATCCTGGCCACCGTCTCTATGACTGGATACAGTTTGCCCTCTGTGCTTTGAGACTGAGAATTCAAAAATGCAGACCTAAAACAGTCAAGCTGCCCCTTTTTATCTGGAGGCTTTGGGTATCCCCCAAGACTTTTATATAAATGTAGTGCACTATGGTTTACATTAGAAAAGGAAACATTTATCTTATCACATTGATATCGGCTCAGTACAATATTACATTCTGGAATAGGAAAATATTGCAACTTTTCCTGAAAAGGTCAAGAGGTACTGTTTATCTTTGGGGCATAATGAATTACATTGCATTGCCTTCCTAAGAACTCCAAAAGAACAGAACATGTTTTGACGCATAATGCACAACTCAGTGCTCTGAGATGGTAGATGGAATAATAAACAAACTGTAGTGTAATATTTCCAGCTTCAAAATTCTGTATAAATACAAACCTATGTGAGAAACCTGGTTAGCAGCTGGCACTTTCGCTACTAAGAAAACTATGTGGGACATTTCTAATAAGGGATGACCTACAAACCTTTTCAACCTCTTAACTGCATGCTAAATTAATGTTTACTTACTTACACTATTCCATGTTAAACTTTATAGCTGCTCAGCAAGGTAATGTAACAGCTACAGGTTTATGGCTTTCACTTTTGTAGTCAGAACACATCTTTTTATTTATGAAAATCACATTCCCTATTATGTCTGACTGCTTAGTTTATGCTGCAAGAATCACACTCTCATTTCACTCATATTCATTGCTAAATACTGCTCACTGTTCTGAAATGTTTCAAGTTAGTTTCACAATAAGTGATCAGAAAAGAAAAAAAAATATTAAATTATGGTAACTTAATCTGAAGTCCAAATAATAGAGACTCATGTCTCCTATTTCCTGCATCAAACCCAGTAACCTATAACTGAAAATTTTAGTGTAAAATCTATGATGATATTTACCATGCAAAAAATGCTTTGCCCACAGGAAACAACAAAAACACAAGCAAATTTTTCATAACTTGATCTTCCAACAGCAGCTTATCTGTACCTCACTAATTGTCTATGAGGAATATTTAGTATGAAGTAATATGTGACTTAGTCCTGCATACTTAATTTTTGAAAATGAGTGAGAAACTGAACTAACAAACGAACAAAGGTCTGTGGGGAAAAAAAAATGAGAGATAAACTAGAGACTAGTGGCAACCCAATGCCCTTGAAACCTCTAGTGAATGCTCTTGAATCTCTAGTGCTCTGCAAAGTTCTCCCTGTAATAATATTTTGTCTGGTGGGTCTCTGCATGCCCCTTCTCTGCTCAGAGCTGATGTGCTTATCCGCTATCTTCTAGCCACGATTGCTGAAAAATCTTTTACTTTGTTCAGTTCAATTTCAAAACAGTGAACATAGTGCTCAGGTTTTAGTTCACCTCTTAATACAGGAAAGAAGTAGTACTTACAGAGCTGGAATCTGTCTCAGATAGCAGGTGGGAGCTAATAGCACCAGGTTTTATAATCTGGTCACTCAATACAAGAACTCACATTTCAATTTATTCTGTCATGAGAACTTGAAACCCACAGTGGTCGGAGGAGTATCAGTAGGCAGGGGGTGCTCTAACACATACTATGGACCTTTAGCAATGTGGAATAGAAAAGAAAGTAGACAAACCTGCAGTCCCACCTAGACTAAAGAAGCAGGACAGACAGGAGGACTTTTAACTTCCATTCAGTTCAGAAAAGAGGTGAGAAATAAAGAGGTGAATACAGCAACCTTATCTGTGGGCCCTGGGTCAATAAGAAAACAACAAAGATCAAAATGAACTGTATTACTTGAGGATGCTAAGCCTCCCTCAGACCTACATAAAGAAATGCCAGACAAGGCAAGATCTCTGTATTAAAGTAGGTATGTGAAATAAAGTAGCTGAAAAGACTGAACTTGAACTTATATTGTCTTGGAGAAAAAAAAAAGAAGAAAAATCACAGCTAGATCAATTTTCCAAAGAATATGTCAAACAGAAGTTTCTGGGATAAGTCAGGGTTTCATTTAGAGGTAAGAACTTTTACCCCCTCATACTGACAAAACAAAACAAAACAAAACAGTTCATTACTAGAAATAAATATTAACTGGAATATAATAATATGGATCTTATGGGAGCTGGAGACATGATCAAAATGAATTGACAGGGAGTTGAGATCATATTGTTGTTCAGCAAACAGTCAGTTTGGAAAATTATTTGGAAAATTATTTGAGTCTGTCCTGTCATACAGAGAAGTAACTGTTAGAAGAACGCAGAGTGAAAAGATTATTTTGTCTTTCAAAAATTCTGAAAACTAATCTTAATTCTTTTGTTTCTGGCAGATCTCTTTTTTCCTCTGTTTTTTTTTTGCAAGGGAACAAAGGAAACTAAAGCATAGCAAATTATTTAAAGTATCATCAAAGATATCCAGAGATGTTTCTGTGGAAAAGGGAATCATACATATTTTGGTCAGATTTCAAGACATTGACCATAGCTGCCCTTGTTCAAAACTACAATAAACAAAACCACATACAGCTCCCTTTCTCCTCCGGTTTTCTTTCCAAAGTATTTTTACTTACAGTTTGCCACAACCGAAGCAAAAGCTGAGATGGGGAAAATTACATAGTTAGAGGAAGCTTAGATTTTTAATAAATTAATTAAAACCTATGGCATTTATGAAAAATATTAATATCCTTAAATAGGGCTATGCCTAGTTCTGCCAGTTGGCTCATAAGTGTTATCTGGGTCTTGAGGCGGAGATTTTGTTCAGAATACTACTCCTGATTTTAAGAAGACTTCTTAATATGGATAAAATTCCTGACAAATGACCTCTGATGTCCAAATTGCTAAAACAATAAACTAAATTCATAACTATATAGTAGTAAAAATGAAGTAACCCACAATTCCCACACGCTTAGCCAAGTTTTATCATCTGTCCCTTACCATTTAGCAAACATCACATGTAAGTGGACAGCTTTCCTTTCCACACCTTAAGAAAAAATCCCTCAAATTTAAAACTGAAGAAGGTTTTCTATATTTTATCTGGCTTTTTTCATCTTATTTAACTTCTATCATGTCCTACCAACGTTTTTTTTGTTTTTTGTTGTTTTTTTATTCTTTCAAGTTAGAGCCATTTGGCATCCACCAATTTCTCATTGTATTTTTGAGAACCAAAATCCATGACTTTTAAATACTGAGTTAAAATTTGTTCCTTCATATTCATTTTGGATGTACCAATACCAAATAACAATGTTGAGACATTACAGTAATTCAGACTTGCTGAAAGGACTGCCTGTATCTTCAGAAAGTCAGGTCACCATCCTCTGAAGAGGACTGAGGATATACCTGGATTCGTTGGGCATCTCAGATTTAACACTTGGCCTCTCTGAATAGTCTTCATCTTTTGAAACTGGGTTTTGGCTTTAAGGAACATTTATGAAGGGCTTGGCTAGCTGCAGGTACTTAACCCTGGTTGTGTATTTACAGTGCACCAAGGGCTGTGGATGCCAACTAGGAAGTCACTGGCAGCGCTGCTGAAGAGACACAATGGCTGGCAAAGCACGGGGAGTTGCAGACTGAGACTGCACCCTTGATGCATCCTGCATGTTCTGAGCAAACACGGAGAAAGAAGGTACTGCCTGAGGATCTAAGGAAATTCTGGAGGCCAGCTTAGGAAACAGGAGAGAGATTGAGAAGAACACAGTTATGATTTTATTATCATTCAAGCACTTCCAACCCACAGCAGTAGGAAATGCAACAATTAGCGGTCATCCTTGGAAAAGACAAAGAAAAAGGCAGTTCTGCCTTGAGGAATCTTCACGTCTTGTTCACATCACAGGGACTGTTACAGTTACAGTTAGCCCTTACAGCACTTGTCTGATCCCTATGTGTAAAAAAATATATTTTGTACCATTCTTCTCTTACATGGCCAGAGAAAGCTTTTCTCCTTCAAACTGAATTTTCTCTATTAAGCTTCAGCTGGATATAAAAGGGCCTGTATGGACAGGAAGGATAGGAAAAGCCCTTAGGACACTTACTGCAGTTAATCATAAAAAGGAAGAAAAAAACCTAAGGTATTTGCTCATCACATTACAAAGAAACAATTAGGGGATATCAGGCCTTGCTAACAGATTTTTATTATTAGGGAGATCATTAAAGAACAGGAAAAACTCCAATCAGAAATTACAGAACACAGTGCTAGACAGTAGATAAATACACTACAGGCAGACTTTGTAATAGTTTGGAAAACATGTTCAAAGAGTTTATGGGGCTACTGAGTGAAAGGATAACTAAGTTTTGCAGCTCAAAGTTTCTCATGCATCTATTGTGACTCAACAATATAAAAACAAAAGGTTAAAAAATGCTTTAAATATCTATTTGTATAAACAGTACAAAGACAGATTTTTTGGCCTGGTTTAAAAGTGATGAAAACCAGCCCAAAACCAACAGGATAAGGTGTTAAGAGAAGATTTAAGTAGCAAGAATCCACACAGTAGCAAAGCTGGAACATGCTAGCCACTTTGCTGTATGCAGATATGTCCTAATCTACATTACGGGATACTTCAGCACCTGAGAGGATTAGTATCAGGGTATGTAAACAGGGTCTGTTCATCACTCTTACAACCAAAATGGGGTTAGTGTGGGCTGATACACCATAGTGGCAAATTATGGTATAAGTTTTGAGTATACCGTATTTTGCCCCTGATTCATACTTCCGAATGTTATTATCTATACTTAATGTGTTTTTTCTTCTCCTTTCATTTTTTTTTCCCAAGCAGCACGAGGGGACTGACTTCTGACCCACTATCTTAAAAACTGTTACGTGTGTATACCCAAACAAAACTGACATGAAGTTAACTTAAGAATGCAAACTAGCAACCTAGAATAATATTTTTTTTTAAATAATCTTTAAATAAGAGTTGTCAGTAGGAACAAAATCAAGTTATGGTTTTACGCAAGCAGAATTGTAAGTATGGTAATGAATGGAAGGAAAGAGAAGAACCAAGTATCTTTCATTATCTGCAGTAATGTCATCCAGCAGCCATGGCACCAAACAGCAGTCATGTAATTAGAACTGCTCTGAAGCAGCAAAAAAAGCGCACTGGTCACTCAGGTCTTTTTGCAACATAAGACGAATTTTTATTGAATCTCTGTTCTTGACTATGGCAGCTTGTTCTGCTCTCAGGCATACACCCCTGAAGCTTCATGGCTTCAACCTCAATCCCCCCATCACAGTTCCTTCTCTCTCTTTTAACTCTGTATTTACCCATGTACATGCGGAAACCTGCAGCTTCTTCTCCCTCCTATGCTCCTTTAGATTCTTCTTACAAATTCTATTAAACAACAAAACACATACAGATATTTTTTCTTGTATTACAAAGAACTTCATATAATCTAGACAAAGGTCCTCTGAAAATAGTCCCTGTAACATGCAAATAAAGCCAGCTGCCATCTTTAAGAACAGACTACGATCTGAGCCTAAACAGAAGAGTTTCTGTCTCCCAACATGGCCTGCATGCTAGAAAAAAAGTATTACCTAAGTTATGACTTGAATTGCACTCAGAATAATGAATTCTCAGCCACTGCATAAGACAATGCCTTTTCAAGCCATTCCAAGAGAGCCTTTAGCTGGGGAAATTTCCTTGATAGAGTAAGTAGTTAGCTGTGGCTAGGAAAACAATACCTCATTGTTGATGAGAAAAAAACATATCATAGCCAGGAGACGTGTTTTGAATGCTTTCATCTGTAGTATGGACACTGTTTCAGTAAGTTTCAACAATAAGACAGTGGCAGAAAACAGGCTGCTTCTACTGCAAAATCAAGCAAGGCTAAAAATGCTTGACAGAACTATCAAAAGAATTCATTTGAAATTAATTTTAAAATTAGAAATCATTAACCAATTTACATTTTAAATTCTCAATTAATTGTATGTTCATGCACTTAATGTGGGGGAGAACATGATATATTTAAATCCCACCTATAATGTTCAAAAATTTCAATTCACTTTAAATGGAGAACTAGATGTAGCATTCCTGTAATAATCAGGCTGTCCTTAATTTTTCAACTTACTTTCTTTCCACCCAGTCAACTCTGTGATTTCCATATCCCTGTATTTCACCTCTACTCAGTCTCTTGCCTTCTCTTATCCCCATCAGCTTTAGGATCAAGTGACTTTCTGCTGAGGCTTTGCTACAGCAAGATGCCCAGAAATGCAGACAGGCCACCTAGGTGCCTCCTGGTGCCATCAGGGCTGGCAAATGCACCAGGTACAAGTCTCAAGGTCAAGATCCGGGGAAGGACCATCTTTCTAATCTCTCAGGGATTGATGCTTTGGCTTGCTGGTGCAGGCATCTTCCCTACTACTGCCACCAAACCTAAATTAAGCTATCACAGGTATGCCACTTCTCAATTGGCTGTACTGCCGTCATTAGAGCCAGTTCTATTTGAACATCTTTCGACATTTGGACATCTACATGCAGAGGATAATGGCTATGGCTGAATTTTGAACTCAGTCTTCACGGGGTAAAATATTCAAAGGACTGATGCATCAGGGAATGCTCAGGGCACAGGAGAATCACAGTACCACCATCGGCTCTCAGCTTGGGCTTGTGGCTTTGGACCATGCAGCAAAAAATGCAGATAGTGGTCATTATACTTCTTTCAAATGAACAATGTGATTTCATCTTAAACAAAAAAAACCCCATCTCAATAACTAGAGAAAATTTGGTATAGAGAATGAAAAAAAGAAAAAGAAAATTACCTCATCCTTACATTTTACAATTACTACGTCAGCACTGAAGTTCTGTGCAAATGTCTTTATTTGACGAATGCAAATATGTAACAAATTATATTTTTAAAAAACAGACATCAAGCCTTATTTGCTAGGAAAAACCTGACTTTTTGAAAAGGCAACTCTGAATAATGCTAGCAGGGCCAATGTTATTTTTTTATTACAATATCAAAATATTGTGTGCAGTAATTACAAATTAAACTAACAGAACAAACAACATTCTTGATTCACACAAAAATTACCTCAGTCTTGGTTTCTGTGATATACAAAAAATAAAAGAGTACAATAGCTTTCTGTCTGTTACTTCTGCCTGCGCCATGCCTGAACAGAGGAAAAGAGTTTCACTCCTGTTGTTTATTGATTTTCTAGATTAAGAATCCCAGTGAGAGAATTGTAACAGACAACCATAAAATTATTTTTGGTGTGCTTATTTGCCTTTCCCTTGCATCTATTTGGCCTGTGCCTGTAGACAATTATGCGTTCCAGCCTAGACTCAGGTGCTAATAATGAAGGACAAATAGAATCATATGTGTAAACTTCCCCTTCTGATGAAAATTTATATTAACTTTCTGCCACTGTAAACAGAACTGCATAGCTCAGCGTCCCTGATGAATTGGTGATGAATTCAGTCATTTATATACCAGGAATCTGTGCATTTATGGGAAAAGATGAAAACCGTCTGTATTGTGTAACCTTGCACTTTTTGAGTAAGAAAAAGAAAACACCAGCCTGTTTAGTTCATCACTTCAAGTGTGTAAATTTCAGCTCAAATACCAGATTTCGGCAGGACTCTCTCAGTCTCCACTTCAGGGATCCCTGCCAATATAAACAAGCCAAACAGTGCAGAGTGCCATGTTATCGCTACAACTGTGAACTTATACACTCACAGTCTCCTATAAAAATTGTTATGAATATCTTTGCAATACAACAGGATCTTTGTTATAGGCTGAAGCTGGACACTTTGACAGTTTGGCAGCTCTACTGGAGAACAAAGTCATTTGGGGCAGATAAGTACCTGGCCAGCTTTGTTCTACCTAAAACATGCTAGCCCGTTTTAAAAGCTGCATTCTTCTCAGCACTGCCTGGCTTTTGTTTTTTCTTCTATTCGCTGTTTAAAACAAGGCAGATTTCTACAGACCTATACATGAAAATAATTATGTATGTTACCAAGACATAGGAGAAATACCTTCAGAAGCATTTAAATGCCAGGCTGCAAAGCAAGCACAGTCAAGTTTTTAACTACAAAACAGTTACATGCCCACACATTAAAAGTCTGCAACCAAATTAAAAATCTCCAGAGCTACCAAATGCGTGAACTTCATTTTAATAAGCTGAATATTCTGTATAAGGCCAATATATTTGCACAGTGCCGCACAAACGTGAATATCAAAGACAGCACAAGAAGGAATTATTTTTTACAGACAACTTTACCACTTCCACTATAAACAAATACTCAAATATGAAATTTCATTATTTTCCTTACTGGATGAATTCGGCACTCAATACTGGACAGAAACTTTGGTTCTCTACAACAGCAAACAAAGGTATTCCCAGCCCCAACTATCACACAAATGACATGAAAATCAAAGGAAAACAGAATGTTTTCTATGATCTCAGGGGAGAAAAGCAATCATTAAATCTAGATAAATAAGTCTTTTCCCAAACTACATGGCAATCTACAATTCCCATTTTCTCACCATATCCATATACTCGTGGATATCTCAGTACATGTAAATGTATTAATTCAGTATTATGTAATATCTTAAAAGATTTTTCTTTGCAACAGGAAGGTGAAAATCCTGCTACGAAAGTGCAGTGCATTTGTTCCAAAACAAAAAAAAAAACCTATTGCCAGAGAACTGGAAGACAGAATTTAAACCATCTGAAGAGATATTTTTTCCTAAGCATTTGAAAATACAGTTCAAATACACAGAAAGGTAAATTGTTTTTCATCTTAACTTGAATGTAAGTGGATAAATCACTTGTATTTGAGAAGACAATAGCTTGTACTCTATGTTTCACTGGTTATGAGATTGCACACCTTTTCATGATACACTTTATCTCAAAGTTGTCTGTGGCTGTTCCTATTACGCTGTGTGCATGACCTTTTCGTAAGCCGAAGAAGATACAGTTATCTTCTTTTCTGACATGCAACATCTATCAATCAACATGTTTTCACGTAATTTATTCAAGGCAAATAGCAGCTCCTAAGGCTAGTGAACCGCAGCACTATCCCAGTGATTTTGATTAAGGAACAATGTGCATGGCTTAGGTGAGAAATGAAAAATGCACACCACTGTTGATAAAGATGTAACTGCAACAGTGAATGGATCTGAAAGACCCAAATGTATATTTTAAAGGGATTCACAGGAACTAACACAACCTAGTATCATAAATACAGGAGATGTGTTATTTGATGAACTTCTAATGTTACCCAGTTCAGTTTACCTTTAGTTTTTAAAGGAATGCCTATGCAGTTTTCTTGGCCTAATCTACATTTTTCTCATTGAATCAAGAATGTAAATTAAGACAAAATGATTCTTTTTCAATTTCATGCTGAAGTAGCTCAAGTTACTGAACGTAATTTCTCCTAACAAGAAAAATTTATCACTGTACAGCTCACTCAGTTGCCTCATGTAGTGAGTTGCCGTATGCATTTATGGAATTGAAAGGATAAAAGGATTGATAAATGTGGCAAAAGAATGGTCCCTTTAACTAATTCAAGGCAAGGCAAGCACAATTAAATGACTCTTACCAAACAAGGAAATGCAAAGATCATTGCATCATCTATGTAATAATCCTCATCTCTTGATGGAATGTGGTTTATTTTTCGCTATGACTGATTTATTTACTTTATCCTGAAATAAGTCTTTCCTTTGAAAAAGAAATAAAGTTGCCTTATTTTTACACACTCTTATTTTATTTATACATATATAAGTATATACAGAAGTATATAAGTAAGGCAATTTAATGTTATTATTTATGCTTTATGTTCTGCAGAAGCTTCCTCATACATTTTGTTGGATATGCAACCATGGTTCTATAGGCCTTTAATGCAACATGCTAAAAATGAGAACATTCTGCCTTACCATGGTGGAAAGATGGTTTTGTTTTTTTTTTGTCTTGCAGAGAATTAACTATATTCTAAAATTCTAAATTCTAATTTCTGTTCTTGAATGATTTGCTCAGGCCCTATCATTTCTGGTGCTCTATTCATGTAACACATACAAATTTCATTTACATCTTGCAACTAAGACTCCAAACAATTATGTTGTTATTTATATTGTCAGAATGCCTGAGTCATAGACAAGAAATCCACTGTGCTGTTACTGTACAAATACTGAACAAATTGGCAATCTCTGCCCCTTGGAGGTTACCAGGCAAGGACAAGACAAGTAAAATACATGAATACATGCAGAATAGACAGAGAGGAAATTACAATGAGACAATAAAGTAACACTGTCAGCATGACAGTCAGTGATCTTTGTACACCATCCCAGCCATTGTCTGTATCTAAATACGTCTCTGAAGAAGAAGAATGAAGCTATTATTGAGGTACTCAATCAATCCATTGGAATCACATTACTATGAAAAATTAGAAAAATGGGCAACTTTTACTGAGCCATTTGAAGAAAAAAGCTCAAAAAAAGTTGATGGATAATGACGTTCATAAAGCAGGGGAAGATCACCTACAGTTTACTTTAAGTGGTGTAACAAACAAGAAATATGTGTTAAGGTACAAATAAAGTAAGATGAATTCACTACTCACATTTGCTAAATTTCTCTATAAGAAATGAGAAGCTTCATTTGCTTAATCCTGCTCTTAACGTTTAAATCCAACTACATCTTCTGTATTAATTAGGTAACATTTAAAATGTCTCTAATCACAATAGCTTTGAGTATCTACCTGTGTCATTCAAACAAATTAGACAAGTTTTCTGGTATACATTTTACCAGGTATAACATCAGTTTGGTTGAATATGTACCAATTCACTGGATTAATCCAATCTAATCTAAACTGGCTAATCTAACTGAAAAATGTTTAATTAGAAGGCAGGAGGAAATTTCAGTTCTATATTGTTTTGGTAAGAAAACTCATTATATAGGTGACCCCTCAGAAGGAGCTCAGAAAGCTCATAAATATAGATGTATAGCCAGAGAACAGGGGAACCTGTTAATAAGAGTCAGAGGTCCATTACTCTTCCTCTTGGACAAGGAAGAGGGCTTGGACATGCTCTCCCCTCTTTCTTGGCCAGAACCACCACAGCTCTCCTACTTCACTGCTCTTAACACTGAGTTTGCTTTACTATTTCAATATTCTTTAATTGTTGAACACAGACATGCTTTTGGAGGTTACTGGTGCTTCTTGCCTTTATAAACCCACCATTTTTGTTGTCTCTGAAACAGAGGCTACTTCTGTTACAGAAAAATAAATGTCTGAATACCCTGGATCAGTTCACTAGCTGTGTGCTAATACACCAGCCTGCAGAACCTGATCACAATGGACAATCTTCAGTCTTGTGCATTTTTGCATTTATACAGATAGCTAGTAGTACAATTCCCTTTCAGCCTCTTAGCAGTTGTCAAAAATAACAAAGGATGGAGTTATTAATTACAGTAATGTGCAAATGCCCAAATGAGGGCCCCATTAGATTTGACCCTGCACATGCATGGCATAAAAAGATCAGGCAAACACACAACAGGAAAGAGCAAAAGGCAAGGACAAACCAAGTGTTTCCGGTTACTACAAATGAAGAGTTGCGGTCCATTCATGGACTAGCCACTGCTGGGCTCGCTGCAGACACCACATGGATGGGAACTTCAGGGACAGCAATACACATAGAGGATTTACAGTTTTTTATGGGGAACTACTCTCAAGCCCAGTGACAGCATGGGAGAAAGCATGACAGTGGCTGAACAAAAACAGACTAATAAGCAGTGAAGGCTGGAATCACTGGCAGAGCGGGAATTAAAGTTGTGGTTTTGGTAAAACTATCCAGATGAGATTGTAGGAAAAAGGGAGAAGATTTGGAAGTACTGAGAACATGTAAGAAGTCCAGAATCTTCCTTTCACCCCCAGTTCTTACAGTCTGATTACAGACAAGGAGTCCAGTATGCATGAGAATGAAAAGACTAAGTTGCACAAGGAGGGACAGAATCAGAGAAGAAACAGAAGTGGAGACGAGAGATGAGGGGCTGGTTCTTGGAGTCTTCATGGTCTTTTGGAAGCCAGGAAAACACTGTAACAACAGGAACAGAAAAGGGATGACTACTGGATAGCTGTGCAGTCTAAGAGTAGTGATTAGAAGAAGATGAAAATAATACATGCATGACAGAAAAGGAGAAATTATATTCAGGACAATAATGCTGATATTCAGAGGTCTTCACCAGCTTCAGTAAAGGTTCCAGTCCTCCTACCAGATATTTCAGTGAAATACTCAGCAGGGATAGGATTCTCCTTCTGGACCAAGAGAAAACAAAGGTGAAATGAATTTTAAGACAGTTGACTTCAAGGAGATTTACTACCCTGGTTATTCTTGCACATATCTGTGATAAACACTCTACTTTTTAGAAATGGTAGCAACTACTGACTTGGTTGAAACGTTTAGGGTGTGACTACTTTACCACTATTTTTACCACATGAATGTTTGAAATCACCCTGAAGATCTGAAATAGTGTTTTTCTCATTCAGAATCTACAAATGACATCATCCCAGAATTGATGCTTATTTACTTTTTTACTTTTTTGGGATTGCAGCAGTTGGTGTTCAACAATTTTTAAATGCAGTCAAATAGAGCTACATTGCATTGGATGTCCCACAGCAGAAAACTACGGACTATTCAATAATGAAAATCCCACAGCCTCTATCAGACCTTCTAAACATTTCATTTAACTAAGATAAAAGGTGACCTAGAGGCGACCTTACTATTGGGCAGAATGGATCTTGAGGAGACCAGGATTCAAGTTCCTCTAAGCTGTTCATGTTCAGATGTAAACTGAGTGATTATTTGCATAAAACATGGATTAGAGCCTAAAAGCCTGAAGTTGTGTAGAGGTAGGCAGGAACCAGTATTTCTTCGAGAGCCATTTTGTTTATGTTATAGCTTCTCAGCTTGCATTTCATTAAATGACCTTTCATCTTTTCACCCTCTGCTAGGTGAACTCTCTCGTCAGCCCAGACAGCTTACTGCTGCTGTCAGGAAAGGTGTTAGCAAACAGTGTGCATACCCTATGCACATGCAGTTACAAACAAATGAGCAAATCTTATACTGTTCATTGCCAAGTGGGAACCATATCTCCAGCTGCAGTCTAAATACGATCAGGCTAGTATTCACATTAAAAAAGAAAGGGAAAAAGAAAAAAAAAAAAAAGAAGACCCTTCTTCCCAAAGTATGTCATCTGTGCTGATTTTAAGATGCATATGAAATTCTACAGAAAGCAACTGTATTTTTTCCCACAACTTGTGTTCTAAACTGAGTTTTTCCATGGCAAAATAAGTTTAAAGAAAGATCAAGCTGAAACAAACAGTCACACAGAACAGACTTCAAAAATACTTGGTCCATGTGCCTGTCTCAGATTTATCAGTGGTTATAGTGATGTAATACTACCAAAGTACAAATGATTTTAGACCTAAAATGGTGTAAGTAAGTGAAGCTTCAAAAATACTAGCAAACTGTACCAGAAGCTACCATGAAATTGGCATGATAAAAACTACTTTCAGTCTGTAGGGCAAAATCTGTAAAAAAAAGGAAGAGCAGTAGGCTAGGATAAGTTTGAAATAGTTCAGGAATATGGGGATGGATCCTCCAAATCATGTCCACTTGGAAGAACATACAGTTCTCCCTGGAAATGAACTGACTAGCTAGAAACAAATAAGAGACTAAGGACAAAGCTATGGAAAGAAGATGCATGAAGGAAAACCTGTAAGTATAATGTTTAAGGTTTAAGTTCAACATTTCACAAGGTATAGGTTGTCAAAGGAAAGAGAAATACAAAACTAGATCATAAACAGCCCTTCAAAGACAGGAGGCTAAGGATGCAAGTATTGTGCCACCACAGTGAATGTACAGGGAAAAGAACAACTGGGGAAATAGTCAAAGAAATACAGAGTTATCTAAGAAACCTCTCCTTTAGAAGAAGCTAAAAAACACATACAAAGACATGCAAAAAGAACAAGACAGCATGAAGTCTGGAAAGAACTCCTGAAGTCAAAATGAGTGTCTCTGGTGCTACAAAGAAGGAAGAAATACAAAGAAAGACTTCAGTGCATAAGAGAAGGTAAACCTAAATGGTTATAAAAATCGAAATTGCTATGAAAAAAAAAACCAAACACCAGAGGGAGAGGGGAAATTTTAAGTAAAGACAGAAAATGCATGGCTAGAGTGCCAACATAACTGTACGTTGATTATCAGCAACAGCCCATCTCACCACACCAATTCCTCAGCAAAAGGTACCATACATAACAACCTATCTAATGGTTTTAACAGCAGATGAAATCTAAGGCATAGCTCCCACATTACTTTCTGTTCACATTATAGCTAACACATCTGATAACCTGCACCCCATTAAAAGCACAAGCCCCAAAATATTCTATAACCACAATGAGGGGGGAAAGCAGAAGCAAAAGGGCCATTGGAAGAAAGCAGGCCCCTTGGGCATGGAACCCAGACTGCTGCTGCGCTAGAAGTGGTTTGGCTTTCTCCCGTTTAATGAATATTATTGCTTCACATACTGACTGAGAAAGAAGTGGGTCTGTTTTCACAAAACATTAGTTATAAACTGGTAGAGCTGCTGGCTTTGCATGCACATTACTATTATTTGGGTATTTGTATTTTCAACTAAACAGAAAAATCAAGAGGTCAAATGAATTATAACATTCACTAAGAATTTCTGGCTGTCTGATAATCACCATTTACACCAGTTCAGTTATTTATGTTTTAACACTATCACATGTCCAAAACCAGCTCCTGTACTTCACTAATACGTAAGCCATTAGCAAAGATTTCCCAGATAGTTTAAGAAAACAAATTCCAGCCTACACAGCATTTACTGAATTGGTTTCTCAGATAATTTATTAGACATTTGTGTTTTGTGACTGGTCATTTAAGTCATGTAATATTGCCTTCACTCCCTGGTTGAAAGATTGAGGGACTAAAACTTCTTAGCTTAAATAAAAAGCAACAAAGGAGAAACAGCAAGTACTGCTGTGTGGGCATAAGTAATTCTGTTGAAATAGGAATGGTTATACCCACTTTGAAATAAAAACATAGCATTGAAATAATATTTATTAATTAGAAATAAGAAAATAATCAAACACTATTCAGGAGTCAAAGAAACATTTGTGTTGTGAACTCCAGTAAGAAGACTCTCAGCTACAGCAACCGGTGCTAATGCACATACAGTATGATTTAATTGAGTTTTGTATACTGCTTACTATTGATTTTAAAAAGAGTATCTACCTTACATAATTTGCAGGCTGAATGCCCAGTGAGCAAGGTATGCAGTTTGCTCCCTGATTCTCTGAACCCAGTTTCTAAGACCTGCCAGTCATCATTTAACCAGCTAAAATGGGTAGCTGTGTTAGAGGAGTGATTTTTTCAAACAGAACCTAACGGCATCTGAACAAATATGAATAATACGTGAAATACCATTTTAGCAGTTAGTAGGGGTTGAAAACGTCTTTGAAATTTATTTGTTCCTGGCTGGCTTCTGGTGTTATATCCTGTAGACCCGAAGCAGAAGCAGAATGCTATTGCCTCACTTTGAAGCGACTTGTAAGGAAGATGGTAACACTTTCCTTGGTGGCTGGCACAGAGCTATTCCCTGGAAAGAGTACTTTCCTGGTAAACTTGTGCAACCAGGGCTTGTCAATACCTGAGACAGGGATGAGAGAGAAACAAAAGCCACACAAACTCTCAATATGTTCCCTTCCTTTAGTAGTACATGCAAGAAGGACAGGTGCCCTAATGAAGCAATTTCCTCCCTTGTGCTGCAAGCCATGCACCTTGCTACCTTGACCAGCCTTATAGAATGCTATTTGAAAAATCACCTGAAATTCCTGTATCCCCAGTAACAAGAAAACTTTGAAAAAGATACAGAAATGACAAGAATTCTCCTTGAAGAACAAGGTGTTTCAGAGAGAAGAAATAGTTTGAATTCGTCAGTTAGGAGAGAAAAACAGGAACACGGCTGAGGGTTAACACTATGCATGTAATGGAGTTATTAACTACAGTTGTGTGGTTTGGGTTTTTTTGAAGGTATACGAACTTTTTTTAACATATTAATCTGCATCTTCCACTAGCAGTTCTCCATCCTAGTATATTAAACAAAGTACATCTTAACAGAGTATGTGCTTTTCAAATCATGACATGCCTGAACTCAGTGTAGAACTAATATAAAACATTAGGTCTGTTAAAAGGTAAACCAAAACCCATTCTCTTTCCTCAGCCTCAGACAGAAATTAATGAAGTCATCAGAGTGCTGGAGCAGTTGGCAAATGCAAATGCAAATGCTACCTTAAGGACTGCTTATACCGCAAACTTTAAATAGAAAGGGGTGGAAGTAGGAGCTACTCAATCACTGGCTAACTGGGACTGTAGGGGTGAGATTTAGAAACACTATTAATAGGCAACTGCTAGAGAACTGGGAATTTCTTTTAATTGTTTCCATTTTCAGCAGAAAAAAAAAATAATAAATCCCTCCAAGTTTCAATGCTGTGCAGTTCTACAACAAAGTATACACAAACCATGAGTTTCCAGGTATTCTGTTCATCTAGAAAAAAGGTACGGAGATATGGTACTTATCAGATACATATACTGTGAAATTAAAATTTAGAATTATACATAGCCACATTACAATCAACAAGGACAAGCGGCAGGAACAACCAGGATGGACAACAGGCCACAACTTCTAACTCTCTTGACACTGAAGGACTCCTCATTGTTGTGTCACTGTTAAAAACGAATAGTTTTAAACTATTTCTGATCATAAAAACAAAGTCAGTGATCAATTTCAAATTAAAACATACTCATCTACCTGCTGAACAGATGAATAGAAATACATTTTCTAGAAGTCAATGAAGTTGATAGGGCTCCTAATGTTTCTGACCGAACAGCAATCGTCGCCTTCTCTGTTCACCTCAACTGCTATATGAAAGGAAGAGAATGGGGCAAAGAGTTGACTGGATCTGACATGGAGGAAGCATGACCTAGGCCGTCCATAATATTGACAAAAAGTTGTCCTCTCATTAAACAAGTAACTGTAATTATGTAGTTTTCTTCTTCATGCTCAAAGCAAGCTAATGGCAAAGCGAGCTCTTCCTAGGAAGAACAAGCTGAAAGCATCACAAAAGCTTCTAATAATAAAATGCCTTGTAGCATAGCAGCAGTTATAAAAACATATCCAGGTAGAGGCAGTCCTGTATGGTCATCCTAACTAACAATAAGATTTCAGAGGTTTACAGCACTGCTTTGACTTACCCCCAGAAAATCCTCTGTGGTGTAAAGAACACTATGGTAATGTAGATGACACCACAGCCACTGAATATAATTCAGTTATGCTGGAGGGTATTCGCAGTTGTTGGTTTGTTGTTTTTTTTTTCCTATTATTTTTGAAACCTCTTCAAAGACACAGAATTCTTGGCTCTTTATGAAACCAACTGTCTTTTCACTGTACTGCTACAACACCTTGCACAATGGAGACCCAAAACTTGAATAAGTTTTTAAGACCCAGTAATACAAGTTCTTACAATAAGACATCACATCCAAGCATCCTTCTCAGTTGCACATGAACCTTCAAGTCCTTATAGCACAGAGTATCTTTTCCCGCTTTTGTTTCACTTAATTATGGTTTTAAAATGAACATGTAAATCTGTCCATATGTATTTAACACACTCTTATTATCTCTCTTCCTAAGAAATTAGTTGAAATTGAGTGGTACGCATTCTACTACAAATAAAATTAATTTTGTTAAATTACACTTTCATTTTCAGTAGCTAATTTAAAGCAACAAATGCAGTTTTTAAACATATTCACTTGCAAAACAAAACAAAGGTTGTCTTTGAGGTCGTATCTGAATATCTAAATTTTTAGATACTCTAACTGGCATCACGAACAGTAGGATTATAAATCTTTCCATCGATGCCTGCTAAAATGTATTCTAACTTACTAATCCTGTTGCAAAATCATGGTTAGAAGCATTACAAGAGCATGTATCTCAAGACAGACAGAAGTTACAAAAAGCAGGCAAAGCTTCATCTTCTGTCCCAAGCAGAATCAGGTACCTAACAAACTAGTTTCTGTGTTTTGCTGGGTTGGATTTTTGTTGGGTTTTGTATAATTGGTTGGTTGGTTGGTTTTTAAACTGTCTTACCTTACTAAGATTTAGACCAGAAAAGTTAGTTTTCAGGTGTGAACTGAATGACAACTCCAAAAGGAAATTACAGGATGGCATAATATTATATTTTCTGTCTAAAAAACTACAATCATAACCCCCTCATGCTATAATGGTGACCACAATGCTCACTGGACTTCAGTTCAAAATTCACTGCTAACTTGTGTTTGCTGGTATTTATTCATGTTTAAATCCCCTAATAGCAGCAGCAGAGCTAACTCTACTGTAAAGCATATTTCAAAGTCAAATAAAGTTCCTCTTTGAATGACCTGCAAGTGAGAAGTCCAAGTGTACTTAAATAAAATTATTCAGTATAAGACAAAATGATGTGATACTGTACCATTCTTAATAGCATCTCATGCTAATATTTCTATACTTTATGTTGTCTAAAAAATCTGTTTGATTAAATTAGACCTGAAAATTTGCTTTTGCATGTATTTTTATCTGATATTTGACCAGATTTAATTAGAAAAAAGTTAAAAATAGATCACCCATTTTTCATAAAAGGTATTTAAAATCGATACTTTATAACTTCTCTGATGCTTCTAGTTATACGTTTTACAATGCTATTGAACAACTGTGTATAATTTTCACAATAATCAGCATTTTTTTTAACAACATAAAATGTTTTTCACTGATTTTTGTATCTTAATGGGACTTTCTGTTATCCAAAGTATATTCTAATAGGCACAGAAGACTATTTTCTGTGGTGGATACCGGTTAATGATGAAAGCCTTAATACTTTGCCAAGTGCAATCTGCAACTTGATTTCTTAAGCAAAAATAATACGCAAAGATGAAGCCAATCTTAGCTGTTTTTACATTAAATCAGTTTTATTTCCAAAAAGTACAAATGGACCTGTGCTTTACTGCTACGACTCTGAAAGAAATACATTTTTAGGTCCCCTTATTCTTGGAACAATTGCTACCCCATCACACAGCAATTGTTTTAAAGATGTATCAAAAAAAAATATGGGCAATTTCCAGCTAGCTATTTAAACTGCAGCCTTTACATCCAAGACATTGCTGCTGATCAATTTACCTTTTGACTAGAATTCAGAAAACATGTGGGAACAATATTTTAAAACCTGCACTTTTGAAATCCCATTGAACTAATGAGGCGGATCAAGGGACCAACACTATATTCCTACTGCTTTTCGTTGCTTGATCCTCTTCAACAGGGTTTCAAGAGTTTATTTTTTAAAAAGAGTTCTGTATTTTTTCTTCACTCATAATCAAATAGGAAATCGATGAACAGTCGTGCCCTGGACTGCTCTAATTTGGATAGCTGGTCTGAAATGATGCTGTTTCCTATACCTATGAAGCAAAAATCCCCCCAAAATAAAGAATACTGTTGATTCAAGAGGAGATGAATATATACCCTGCTTGTTTTATGGTGACCTAAACATCCTGACCTACATTTGCCCCCGATTTTTTACTTCAGTGAGTGTTTTGGGTTCAAAGATGACTCAAGAGAAGGCTCCAAAATTCCACTTCTGTTAATGCCACTTTTGCACTGGACTATTAGCTACCATCACTACTTATTATTGTTTGACCCTGCAAAGTGCTGCAGTTCCTTTGGAGAACAAAAGTGAAGAATATTTAGGGGTCAGGATTAATGGCATCCCAATGAAATATTTAAACATGAATGACTAATTACACCAAACCAGGCTCTCAGGCACCTTTTAAAAATAGTTCAGCTTCAGTTTCTAAAACATTAGACATCTTGACAAAATTTTTAACAATACTTTCTATTAAAAAGAAAAAAAAAAGTATCAGTTTTCAACTGTAATTCAAGGGGGACATTGCATATAAAGCTGTTTGCCAGTAACGGGCCAAAAGAAAGTGGAACCTGTAGGTCAAACATGGTGTTGTTGGCATGAATATAAGAAAGATTACTCATTTTAAAAATGCAAACTTGTTTGAATATTGCTGTATATCTTAGTATGAGAAATAAAGAGCTGATTGTTACTTTTCTTCTTATGTGTTAGCTTATGCTTGGGATTAGACCAAGACATGTTTGTGTCTGACAACAAGTTTAGTACTTCTAACAAGAGTTTTCCAACAAGAGAGCTACAGAAGATCAAAGCCTGCATATAGCTACTTAAAATGGGTTATGAATAAAGACGCGCCAGCTGAGATTTGAGGATTCACTTTGCCCTCTGGCTAGAAGGTACATGAATGGATCCCAAAAGGATCCTGAACCCAAAATGACCACTTACGTATTAGGCAACAGCTGTTTAGCAGGGAAGCATTTGGTGAATCATAGTACTGGTTGGAGTAACCTCAAGCATATGTTACATTTTTCCCTGATGGACAGATGATGGTTATTTATGAAATATTATGGATTCAATCTAAAATCCTGACTGAGGTATCCAGCAAAACATTTGTACCATAATGCTCATTAATTCCACATAGGAAACAATTCAAGTGGCTGCTGCTCATTTGTAGGTACTATTACCACAGCTCACCAAAATCAATGGTTCCACAATGGTAAAAGGGAGAAGAAAAATATCCTGAAGGCACTAAGGAAAAGGAAGCTAAAAATATATTCTTTTCTCAATATTTCATTGAGTCAGTGTACCATTTCCAGTGGTTTTAATGAGGGCTCATTTTCTATGATGAAAGTATTTAACTCAAGCTACCTTCCCAAATCAAGCTGAACTAAATGTTACCACAGCACTGAAGACTGGTTGTCTGCTGTGTTCATGAAGTATGTTTGAGGCACCTTGTTTCACCCAAATATTTCCCAAGCTGTGAATAAGCTGTTAGCACAATTATTCTGAAATGTGTATTCCAAGAGGGAAAAGCACAACAACCCCCATGATGATCACTGGTGGTTACAGTAAGAAATATACACTTGGCAGTCTGCCACAAATCGGTAATTGTTTATGTGAACATCTTTGATTTACAGAAAACAAGAGCCCTATCTTAGTCTAGTTTAATATTGGTTGTTACTGAGACTCATCTGCTAGTAGCAAGAACACAGGGTGGAACTTCACTGAAGCCTAGGGTAAAAATCTAACTGAAGGTAATAAAGTGAGGATTTTGTGTACAATCTTACTGTAGTTGTTTGGGATTGTTTTGGTTTTCGTTTGAGGTTACATTTCTTTTTTGTTGTGCTTTTGTGTTGTTCTCTTGTGTTTTCTTCCTGGGATGACTTACTCTGATTGGTTATAAGGGCTTCTTAATTAATTTCCTAATACTTTGTTTGTGTGTGACCTTTCTTCCCCTTCACTTACCCACTCTGTTTGCAAGTTTTGACAGCTGTAAGAATCCAAACTCTGAGTGCATGCATGCACCTGGAGCTGCAAGATAAACTTTTTTTGAGTTTGATAATTTTCTGAGATTTCCTTTTAAAAGGCGACGACTTAATTCCACAACCAAGGAAATCACTTCCAGTCCTCCTTTAGATTGATACTCATACAGCAAAGTATAGAGACTGTATATACCTTAAATAGCATTTATGAAATTTGTCAAGGTATTAGTTCATACAATATTGAGATCTTACATTTTAGTATCTTCTCGAAATATAAAACAGCTGAGACATTTCTGTGAAGATATTATGCAAAATTAAATATTTAATTTCACATATCTGCAGAACATTTCAATATTTAATAACTATTCAGTTGGAAGGTTGTCTCTGTATCAGTAATGACAATGTAATAACCAGATCAAAGATCCTCACAAGTAAACTGAGATGACATAATCATATACACACAACACGACATTTCAACAACATTTCACAAAATAATTTAGTCTATTTTGAAGGACGTATTAAAATTAGGCTGAAAAGAGTTCTCCTCCACCTACCAATGTTTTCTAGAGTTACACCTAGAGCATTTAGTGTAGCACAGTTTACTAAAAGTCATACCTACATCAGCCTCAATCCCTTCTTCCTGTAAACTTGGTTTGAACCTGGGTTAAACAACTGTAAACTGAGATTAAATGATATTCCATGTATTTTACAGTCATAAAGTCTTATGATTTCTTTAGCTACATTATATTATACAGCCATAACGAGGCAGGAATAAACTAGTCTTAATACAAAACTCCTTACTCCTGTGTATACATCAGACTTACGATATAATGGGACAGTAGCTTGCTTAATATTAATATGCTGCATTTGTCTTACTTAAGCAGCTGAGTAGAACCTTCTTATAATCATCTGCTTCATGATCTTTAATTAATAAGTGCCACTTTGTACATTTTCTTCTCTATATTCAAGACTATTAGCAATATCACATGATTTATCTGGCCAATGACAACTACTTACCATAAATGAAGCAAAAAATACTGAAATTCCCGAAGAATTACGCTCACTTAGGCTAACAAATTTAAAACCGACATACATATATATTCAACAAACAGGTGGTAGAAACCGTAAATCCAAAGAAATTACTCTGCCTGTGACTATCTCACAAGTGAGATAAATTTAAAATAGCTATTTTAAGCAGATACATCATTTAAATTTTGAACTTTATAAACAAAGAACTATAGAATACTTCTTTGAATACATATTAAAGCACTTAGAAAGTAAAATATGCTTAGTTAAACAGAAAAATATAACGTGTCATTCAGAATGGTAGTCAAGTGATACAAGGCTACCCTCAACAACAATAAAATAGGTTTTATTGTACCAATATATTTAGGGTACCAATGGAACATGCTCAGATTCTGTCTTTGTCATAGGACATTTGCAACAGATTCTGCACAGGAGTGCTTAGGGTTTTCTATTCTGCACATTTGAATTTACTTTGAAAAGATTGCACTGAGGTCTGCATAACAGGCATTTCGGATTACTACCTTCTTACATACCGCCAAGATGTAGCTTAACACTTACTGCTTGGGAACTGGTACGAACCAACATCAAATCAAGCAAACCCCATACTTCTGTGCAAGTCAAAAAATATTCAAAGACTGAGCATGCAGACTTCTAAAAATGAGAAATATTTGGAGGGAAAACTATGAAGTCAAGCTTAACTTGTCTTCATTATTTCTCTGGAAGACTACAATTGAGAAACCTGACAGGATCTTAATTAAAGGACTCAAAACAAGTCTGCTTTTCAAAGACATTCAAAGACATTCATTCAGAAATTTACAGTGATGCTTGGGTCACATTCTGGAGAAATACCATTCACCACAACTACTAAAGTCTGGGATAAATATGCACATCTTTTTTTTTTTAAATATACATTTATTGAAGTTTCTTGACATTACTTTTTGCTCTGAATAATTTATTTAATTTAGGCTACTGTGCTACACTCATGGAATTTGAACATACATACCTAGCACTGACGTTTTCAAGATTTAAGCCAGTGTGTTAATCAAATTCAGATAAGCACAGTAAGCACAGGTCAGGAAACACACCTGGACAAAGAAAAGCCATGTCTGTTTGTCTCAGGATGACACACTGATTAAGTTTTGCTATCAACCAGGGGCAGACTGACCTACAAACTAAGTTGACTTCTGAAATCTAATCCCAGTTCCATGCTGAACTGTTTTTGTGAAACCAGTCTTACATTAAAGGGTTATCTAATCTAATGGAATAAACTATCTCACATGATGTAATAACTTCTTTATAAATAAAAGCAAACCAAAGTTGTTTCCAGTCCTGCCTACCAATAAGCTACACAGCACATCACAGTAAAAAAGTATTAGCCATGGGAGTTTCTCTATCACTTCTGAATTAACATTACCCCCAAAAAGGTTATTGTCCTTTTACGTAGGAATTATGGCCAGTTACAGGAAAGGGAACCTGAAACTGATTACCAAGTATGGATCATGGGGTTTTTTTACTAAAGAAAAATAAAACAAAAAACACAAACAAACAAACAAAACAACACAACATTGCTACTCTGAATACAGGGTTCAGCTTTCCTTAGTGAAATTTTGACAAAATGTAGTCAGTCCTTTGACAAGAGCACAAGCTGTAGTTCCTTGGGATCCTGTACTGCAGTTATGCTTAAGTGATGAGAATCCCTTTGCCTGTTTTGCCTGGATTCATTGCCTCAGCAATGAATCATCGTTGTCTTGTTTTAACTAAAAAACAGCACCGTCAAGGTCTTTTATCTTTCTGCAAATGCATCTAGGACACCATTTGCAAACTGAGGTACCTAAATGTAAGACACCCAAATAAGAGACTGTTGAAAAGTGCTAAGCAGATACAAAGCCCTCTATGGTCTGTATTCATCCCTGAGTATCACTGATTCGCATCACCCAAGCTGCAAAAATGAAGCATAAATTTTTCCTACCAAAATAGCCATAGATCTCCCCAACAAAATGAAGCCCCTGGTAACACACAAACAGATGTCACAAGGAGAAATTTGAGATACCAGTTTATCTGATCTACAATCAAGAAAGTGTGGGACCACTTTCACCAGGTCAGTGTTCACCAGATGAACAGAGCACTATAAAAGTATTATGCTGCTGACTTGTCTTAAATGACATTTTCTGTTTGACTCATTCTCTGCTCCTGCATTGTTTGAATCACAATGCAACGCTAAATATTTGTTTTGCAATGCCTATGGGAATATATGTATTGGCTGTAGCAACTAGACTGTACTGAATTTATTTTAGGGCATACTACACAACTGTTAAAAAATCCTCTGATTCTGTTAATAAGCAGAAATGTTCATTTTACTTTGAAAGGAAATCTGTAACACAAAATGTTTCAGTACTGAGAGGGAATGGCACTAAAGAAGACTGTAAAATATGCCAATCTGAATTGTTTTCTTTTAGAAATAATAGTTAAAAAAAGAAGAAATAATTCAAGATTTTAAGAAAAATTTAATCTAAAAAAAACTGAGTGCTGTTTTCAGACACTAATATTTTTTTCTAAAATTGGGCAACTTTGTCACTGGTTGCTTGAGTCACTGACATTTTGTGAATTAAAACTATTGGTAAAACAATAATCAGTGCTGCCAAACTGAGTAGTCTGCTTCTGAAAATTTGGGAATATTTATACCTGAAAAAAATACTATCTTAGAGTATGATAGAACACTCATTAAAGGTTTTATTACTTAAATTGAGGGAAAACATGAAGAAACATAAGAGGGAATTAGCTCTTTATTATTATTATTATTAAAGTTATCTTATTATCTTTTCTTCCATTTTTCTGGTCCTTGATGGTCCTTACATCAGACTGGACCCACCTGGCTGCTCTTTCTCACATAAAGTACTTAAGGGAAATGAATTCATCACTGTTCTGTAACCTTTCAGAAATTTACTAGTAAAAAAAATAAGTACTCAAGAACATCATCATGATTCTAAAATCTTGATTCAACCAATGCACTTGTTCAACTTCTACAGTATATAAATTAATATTCAGAATAAATAGGTTTGTGAACAGTAGCAGTCTCCTACTGACAGTAAAATGGAGGAACCTACCATGAAAGTTCCAAACTAATAAATTGATATAATAGTTACTTGAAATGGTTACAGCACAACTGGGACAGGAACCAAAACTTACTTGGATCTCACTAATGCCCCAACAAGTGTTTAAGAAAGCTGCATGTTCTTCCATCTTATGTTACTGACCTAGGATGCCATCCTCAGGAGCACTAAACACTTTATCTTCCAGAGAACCTTGGGGTTTGACAGCTTTCAGTATTTTGAAATTTTACTTAATGCACTTCTTCAGGCTTTTATTTGTCTACCTTAGATAAGATTCAGCTTTCTGTTCACTCCCATCCAAAACTGTCAAGAACCCCTACATCCAAAATTTGAGAAAGCAAGTCCCAACTACTACTTAGTTACTTTAGCTACTTGCCTAATCACTGTCATTATTTATATTATTGACTTCCTATGTATACTCCATTACAATCCAATAAAATTTAATTAATGCAGGGAAGATATACAGTTACCAAGTGAATCAAGGCTATGAACCCAAGTTTCTAGGCCAATCTTCATTATTTATAAAAAATACTTAAATACATTTCCAGGATTTGGCAAAATACAAGAACTTTGGCATTAACTATTTAAGGCTACTGACATCAGAAACCATGTGCAGACTGTTCGGCTGATAGACCAAAGATAGTCTGAAGGCTGAAGTACAAAATTAGCACAAAGCAATTCTATCAATCTAGCATCATAGTAAATGATGTCAGAGGGACATTGTCAGAATGACTGAAACTAGCATAACGTATTTATGTTTTTACTACATCTGCAGTGATGTTCATTAGTTGTTCAGTACCATACTGCCAGGTTTAGTCACTCCCAGATTGGAAAAATAATATCATTTATAAGATAAACTCTAATTCTGTCTTCTGCAAGTTCTCTTTCCGCGTTTCCTCTTATCCCTTTTTGTCTCTGTGCACTCTTCTGTCCTTCTTTCCACATTGCCTTTCCTTTAGCAGCTCCCAAAGTCAGCTGTTACGGATTGCCTTTTTTTCTTTTCTATCTTGTTCGACACAGATTCTAATATTCTGCTATTTAAAAATAGTTAAAGCTGAAAAAAATGCAACTATAATTTCTGCGTTTGGCCTCTCCTTTTCCTGTTTTAGCTGCCAGAATGGTGATCACATATTTAATGTTGGCAAAGGTATTACACTTGAATTTCAGAATTGGCCTATTCTCCAAATTGTTCATCCTCACAAACCATAAAGCTAAACTCTAATTTTCATTCCCATCCCACCCTACTTATAACAGCTAGCCCTTTAAATTTACCTTTAAAGAACACCATACATAAAAATGCATCAAAATAACAATTTTCAACAGACTGTTATAGATAGACTGTTTAACTAGGAATAGAAGTTCATAACATCTCTATTTCACTGCTATGATCTTGACATCTAACGTTTCATGCATTCTGGGGAATACCATAAAATAACACTGAGGAACAAGCTTTATACAGTAATCAGAAACACAGTGGAATTCCTAAACTGTTCACTCCCAGATAATTGGTTTCCATTTTTCCTTTTCTTATTTGTTATTAGTCTTTGTTGCTCAAACTACTGAAAACAGAGCTATCAGTGAATTGTGGACTGGAAGTGTAATACTGACTATTTCTGTTAAAATACTATTTGTAAAGTTTCTTATGGATATAGATTTCTCTACATCTCATTATTCTCAATAACCTTCTCCCATTTTTTCCATATCTGCTGCCTTCCTATTTCATGTAATTACCATCCCGTGCCTTCTGTGCGTTCCTCTTGCTCCTCCTATAGCAGTATCTATATATAGCAGTATTTATAGCGGTATATAGCGGTATCAGCAGTAGCTGATCCTGCCTCTTCAGTGTTGTACCAGCCTCGTCCAAAATTACTGCGTCTTTAAAGACTTTTAAACAAAAAAAATTGTATCTTTTGCCCAAGTATTCAGCCCTGGTAACTGGAATTCCATTGTCTCCTCCATTCCCTTCTCTCAATTCAATAATAATTATCATTTTTAAATCCTCAGTTGCCTACACATGCAAACATGCGCACAAGCACAGCCAGAAGGAAAAGGAAACTAAGAACATTATTTAAAAAATCAAAATATCCTTTCCTACCCAAATGCAATGTAAATCTTGCAGAACTCTCTTGCATCAAAGCCCATGTGATGCAAACAGTCCTGCTCTTCATCCTGGTCCACAGGAACATAATAAACCTGCTTCAGACAGAATCAAAAAAACCCCAAACAACCCACTCCTCATCTCACTTCACTTTTTAAAAGCATGCATACACTCCTTGAGTCCGCCAGTCCTTCCCATGCATGATGTTGAGGCATGGAAGACCTGAGCGAGCATTTCCTCCTCCCCTCCGGGCACTTCAGGAACAGTCAACTGGCTCCCATTTTTATAATCCAGCTTTCCTAAATCCCTAATTAGAGATTCGACTTTGATGTGGGCATCTCAGAGCTGGTTTATAACGTATCCTTGTAATTCTGTCACTCCACACCTACCCAAAACAACTGAACAGAAGTGGAAAATAAACTGTCTCCAGCAGGATCACCACATCATGCAACTATTCCACGAGGTCCTGCGCCAAACCACTCTGGAGACTGGTGTGGTAAAAAAAGGCACATCTTCAAAACTGAACTTTACTATAAATGTTCAAAGTCTTCACCACTATTGTTTCACTTTTTTTTTTTCTTCCTAATGATTGATGCAGTGTATTATGTAACGATTGAAAATACCTGCCCAGGCAGGTATATGCCCAAGCTTTGATGTGCCCCAAGACAAAGTGCAGCTCACAGAGTTCAAGGAGAGCCTCTGAAAATGGCCTCGTACATGGCTACCTTAGAATAACAGCTGCCTTTACTTTAAACACACCAAAGCAAGTTTTCAAACCATTCGATTTTTGTTTTCCCTGCCTTATGTGCAAACATCTTATTTTGCATACTGCATTTATTTGCTTAGGAGTTGTGTGCTCACAGCCACTGAAGAAAACACAAAGAAAATACGGAAAGACAGCTTAGTGAAATACATGGCTTCATATTCAGGGCATCAGAACTCTCTGAGCATAAAGGAGTATAAAAAGAAAAAAAAAAGAAAAAAGGAAAAAAATTGTTTTCACAACAAGAATATTTATAAAATTCAATCCCGAAACACGTATGTTCTTGTAAGCCATATATATCCTTTGTGTGCTTTATAGTATCCCAGAGAGTTCAGAACGTGTAATTGTTGAGATGACATACACAATACCGAAGTATTCTCATAGCTTCCTTTACCATGTAAAGCTGTTCCCAAATAGATCATTTTACTGATGTGCATTACAGCAAGTGTCTTTCATTGAAAACACTTCAAACGAGGAAAATTCCACAAGAGAGAAGGCTACTGCCTAATACATTGCAGTGGTATGACCTCTTGACCGCAAGTTTTTTTGTATGTGCATCACAAAAGGCTCTTGACACCTGTCATTTTCAGAGATTAATAAAAACATTTTTTAAAAAAAGCCCTATAATAGTGTTTGAGCTGGAACAGGTGAAATCAGACGCAGTGTAGTGCAATACACCTTGTCATTTTAACCCCTCTCCCCTTCCTATCTGTTTTAATTTTGACTTATTACAAACACTTACAGCTGGCAGAACTGTTGTATTTAAATTTGCCTCATTTTTGAGCAGCTTCTGAGCAGAAATGTCCCCATAATTTTAATTTGATGATAAACTTTTTTATAAATTTTATACCCACAGCTAGCTAAAGCTGCCTTCTAATTGATTTCTATAACTTCCCTAAGGTGGGACAGAACAGGTACTACAAGGCATCAGCAATGGATGCATTTCCGAGTACTTATTTAAGATTGTGCAATACCTGTAAAATCAAAATACAGAAGAAACAAATTATTTACCAATCCATAATTATTTAAATACTTGAAACATAAAGGGTTTTATTTGCCTTTTTAGTATTGTAAATATTTCTCTCGATTTAGGTCTCATATATTGAACAGCGACAAGATTTTACCTGGAGTACATAAAATACTGGTCTTCTGGTATGAATCAGCGTGTTAACAACATATGCCATTTCAGTCTGAATTATACCACCTCAGGCCTGCTGCTGCAGAGCATTTCATGTCTATGATGATTCCAACTGAGCACCTGGCAACTCCTCCACATGGGAAGGAAGGAGGACAACCAACCCAATCTGCACTAACCCATCTCAGCCCTGAGAGGATTCTACAGGCAAATTGTTCAAATTATGAGAGATCAGACATCTGAGAAGCATTACTGTGTCATGGCTGCATGACATGAAGTTTTACAGTGATTTCCACAGCTCCTGTGACAACATTCACAGCTCCTACCACAGATGCATTAACCTCATGCAGGCAAAGAACCACATCAATAAAGCACACACTGCTGAAGAACGGCAATTTAAAAGATAAACTTCATGCACTGTCACCACATATACTGTGACTGTAAATACTTCTACAAGTATATCACACCAAATGTATTTGGGCAAATACATTATTATCATAATGTCCATCTCTTAATAAACTGAATATATTTTTATCAGAAAAAGAAGGTACCACTGGGAGGATCCAGGGAATACTACTAGACTGCAATAATGAGAAAGCACTTCAGAAAACATGATCCAGGCCACATTATCTTCCCTGTCTCTTTCTGTTCCCCAATATCCTTTCCCTCTTCCCAGTCTGCTTCTCACCACAGAAGACCCCTTCAGCTCTTCTTCCCCTCTGGTCACCCTTCGCTAACCTACCACCAGCAACTGTTCCCTGGTTGTTTTAACTTCCCAGACCCCTTACAACTGCTGAGGCCATGGGCAAGGGGTGCAAGCCACCACACAGCTCTGCCCTGTAGCTGAGTGAGTCCAGCAACGCAGCTGGCAGGACGGGCAACTCACTGCTCCTCACCTTCCCCATGTTCAGTAGCTGGAGGCACTCCCATCACAGGAGATCTTTGCAGAAGCCATGTGCTCATCTTGTACTACTTGACTACTCTTTCTGCAAAGAAATCACTTGAGCTCTTGTGTGCTTGGCTCTGTGGCCAACCACAGGAGCACATTATGCTCCATCTTCCCAGCTATGTGTGAGTCCAAGGAATTCTACTTCCGATAGCTAGGGAGTGAGCCTGGGGGAGCTGGCTCTGGGAGGGGCCTGTAGTCTTCAGAAATATCCCTAGGAGTTGCCTTTAAAAATACCCCAAACCTCACCTTTCAGTGTTTAATGGCCCGGACACCAGCTAAACCTCTGAAATGAAGACTGTCGTTTGTCATGCCAGAGTAACACAGCAAATATAAAGGGAGGTTTTCACTTCCACCACATGGCAAACTGACCCACATTTCTGAGGGTAAGCTGAAGCAGTTCTCCACATCAGTTTGTTACCTGTTCAACCCACTTTCTTTTTTTTAAAACCCTAAGCAAATACCTAGTGTATTGCATGCACTGAAAAATGCAGAGGGGAGAGTGAACTCCTGTTTATCATAATATATTTGTGTCAGGTTAAGATAATGTACTTTTAAAGACTTGTGATTAATTTATCAAAAGTGGCAGGGGTGGGGAGGAAGCTCCAAGAGAGCTGTTCTGGTCCCTTGGCTATTCATTTTGTATTTTTCTCTTATTCATCCATTTAACAGGATGGATTGACCTAAATCAAATTGTTTAAATCACGGTTTTAAATCAAATTGTTTAAATCATGGTTTTAATGACAATTTAAACCAGCATGCAGGAACCCATGATTTAAACAGTAGATTTTTAATCTTTTTCTGTATTTGCCTAAGCAGAAGTTCTTTGTCACTGATTCATTGAACCATTAGGCTACACTGCTGCTCAATAAAACATGAGCTCTTACATTAAATTAGTTGTTTCTTTTTTGCTATTACGAAATGCACATTTAAATTTCTTAAATTTTTTTTGCATTTAATTAAGTTGGATAAATTTCTTATTTAGAAAATAATATTACTTTTTTTTAATTTTGCTACACTGCATTGAAATGGAAATTAGAATTAGATTCAAAATAGTATTATAAAACTGGTTTTTATTTATTCAATTATTAAAGTATTTAAAGTTCAGTCATTTACTATATGAGGACTGTTTTACACTAGTGAGTGAACTGGCCAATAGTTTCTGGTAACCAGAGGCTTATTTTCAAGTGGCTAAGGATACATACAGACACATAAAGAAACATCCTCCTACAGTTTCTAAAATGAGTTAGGTACTTGACTGCCAGGGAAATAATATGGAAAAGGAAAACAAATTAAGATTGCCCTATCAGTTACCACTGGATTTTTCAGCCTTGAATTAGCATGTCCATTGAAAGACAACACAAATGCGTTCCTGTGCAACAGAAATGTATTTCAGGAATAAAAAAACAGGTATGTACTCGCATTCACTCTAATTAGAAAGGTTTTAATGACAGACACTTAAATGGATGACATGGCAACATTCTCACAAAGAATGACTAGGTTCAGAAATTTAGCATGTCTTCCTTTGATTCTGACAGCAATTAAAAAAGAAGAAGCCTTTGTTTCATTGAAATTTGGAAAGAATTCACTGATGCAACAGGTCTGTTTTATCTATTTACATTCTTATAATAGGCTGCAGCAGTTTTAGACCTATGTAAGTATTTTCATATTTTAAATGTTAAATTTAAGCTGGGCTGTTTTGAAAAAGAAATCCATTCCAATGTAAATAAATTGGAATTTTAAAGGTATACTTTTTTTTTCTCCCTTAATACTACTTTGAATCCAGCTCATTTTGAAGCCTGGTTATCTAAAGCCTAAAATATGATGAACTACAGCCTAAAATATGTTGAAGGTTCTACCTTTAACGAATGCTGTGGCATCAAGCGATGATGTTTTAACTCATTCTACTATTCTGTAACACAGAAAAACATACATGGTGCAATACTTTAAAAATTTTACCAATGAGTTTACCTATTTACTGATAAATCTTGCAGCCCTTAAATAAACTATCTGCATTAATTAAGGATGAAAGGATGAGGGTAGAAAATGGAAGGAAGTTAACTGAATCACTTGGAAATTTGGAGCAACAATGCTACACTTATAACATTTGCCTGAAGTATGAGCTTGTACTTTTTATGACTGTAAAATAGGGTCCTTAAATTGTATATTTCAGAAAGACACATACTTTTATTCCATAACTCCTCTTAAGTTATTACCTTCATGTCAGTTAAGCTCTTTAAGTGTATGCTTATTTTTAGGAATGTGTTATACATTCTCTATTAAACACAGCAGATAAACATTTGCTTATATCCTCTTCAATTAAATAGGCTTGCTCCATAAAACACTTTCAATGTAAATTTTTTGTGTTAAATTTATTTTTTTCTTGTTTCAACTGTTACGCATCTCCTACTGTTTCTGCTGTTTAGCGCAGTCCCAAACGAGTCACAATATTTAGTGTCAGCTGACATCAGCTACACAACTCTAATCTTAGCAATTACTCACCAAATGCAAACCAAACCCACAGTGCTAAGGTATTTATTTATTTTAAATGCATTTTTACTTTTGTTTTGTACAATGTTACTCTGTAACTGGACTCTTAAAAAAGAGAAGATGCTATTTGTAAGACCTGAAGGCACTACTCATACTTCCTTGTGCGAGCACTTCCTGTAAGTTGTATCATAGAGCTCAAATAGCACACAAATTAAAATTCTGCATTAAGTATCCTCTTCTGGATTTGATAAGATTTGGCTTTGTTTATTTTGTATTTGTCAGATTTCTTCCACAACAGAAATCACATAGAATATGCTTCCTAATCTGTATTTTATGTTGTTATTGTTAATTGACTTGGATTTTAAGAGAGTTTAGGCTATGCATTGTGACTAAACTTGAACAAGTACAATTCTGTCCTGCCCCATACTGTTATTGCTCTCTTTTGTTTCATTAAGAGCAGTAGGGAAGACAGGCATCTTAGCACAGCATTTGTTTTCAGAGAATTCAGTGAATGCAGTATCAGTACCATGCCAAAAAACCAAGCTGCAGTGGACAAGGACAGGTTCCTGAGGTCATAGGTGGCCAAAAGAACAGGAAAAGTGTCAACAGGCATCAAGGCTGTGAACTGGGAAGCTGGGGCTGTAAAATGGTGTGTTCAAGAGGGAAGGATGGGTACGGGCTGTAAAGAGCTGGGGAGACTCATCCAAGAGGGAATGTCAAGTAATGTGGGAGAGAGTAAAGAAATTAAATGGAGATAAAGCATCATCTGCGCGAAGGACTGCCATGGATGCAATGCAGGCCACAAAGGCTGCTCTGCTTCCAACAAGCACAGATGTTCCTAATCCAGGTTTCTTTAGTCCTGAGGGCCGCAGAGTTTCTTAACCTTCAGTTCTAATTCCACAATTCATCTTCTTTCTCTGCTCTCTGCTTATTTGAGCACAAAGCATAATTCATAGCTCCTTGTCCTTTCCAATAAGCCACTGCTGCCTTCTTTTCTGCTTTTGAATACAGAAAGCCTATTCTTCCTCTACGGAACAATTACAGAAAATAATTTGAAATCTCTAACTTTCATGATGCATTTACCTACTTAAATATATTTAAGAAACATTAATATTGATTGCCACTAAAACCCATAAGAACATTTTACATAGCTGTCTTTCCTCTTCATTTTCATATTTACCAGGTATGCAGAGTACACCTCTCAGTAACTATCATGACTTAATAGAATTTTAAGGATTCATGCAAAGTAGAAGGGAATAAGATAATGAATCAACTCTACCTATTTTCCTTCAGTTTCTGTGTTAAGTCAACGCTTTAGAATATATTCTGTAGGACAGATTTCATTTAACATTTCTGGGTTTGTTATGTCTTTAAAACTTCAAAAGACATCTGTGGGTATGGTAGCAGGTTTCTAATTCATGTATAATATTAAAAAAAAACCCTTTGAGAAACATGTAAGACTGCAAATGGATAAAGGCAAATGTTAAAGACATTTCTAAAAGGACAGAAATATTCCAGTGTGTATCTCATTACTGCACACAATTTAGCTAATTCTACCATCTTTGCTGATGTTCTCACAAACAAGGACACAACTTTACCGGTTTGCCAAATATTATGAATCCCAAAAGCAACTGTTTCATGAAGTCTTGCTTATAATTTATGTACACAGCTAGAATTTCCATTATATCCATAAATGTTCCAATTTTCTTAGAAATACTTCAGACATGATTAAAAAACTACTTAAACTTCAGACAATATTAATGATGCATTTACTGCACATCAATTACTGTGAGGATACAGATTAAGAAGATGATTTTCACCTCCTTAGATGGAGCAATGTCACCCACATCCCTTACAGTCCAGTCTATGAAGGAGGTAAAGAGGAACAAATCTTGCGTAAGATCTGCTCTACATTTCAGACTGTTACGGCAATTTCCTCACATGATTACTGCGATGTCAAAACACACAAAGTGAACACGTATGTTTTCAGGATGCTAGAGATGTTTTTCTGTTATGAAAGAAGCTGGTGGAAAACATTCCTATTTCCAAAGGATTTGTTTCCTCATCTGTTAGATCCTCCACATCTGGAAAGATCTGGGAAATGTTCTGACTTAGGGCAAATACACACACACTCACATATAAAATCTCTCTGTTTAAACATTAGACAATTGCATTCAAACTGTGTTTCTTTTCACTGTTTGAAATACCAGCTCATGCATACTAGGGAGGTTCCTACTCCTTTTTAAGTTCACTATATAAATCAGATACCATCTTGTACAAGGCAGTGTTTCAGAGAAACCCTGACACATTTTTCATGTTGTAAGCATTTTGCTTTCTCTGATTTTTATTTTATTTTATTTTTTTACCATTACTGTCCTAAAGCAGGACTAACTATGATAGAGGATTATTAGAAACAATCCTGTTTGAAATCAGCACAATTTCAGCAGCAGATTCTGTGGATCTCAGATCCACAAAACAACTCTGCTCACACTGGTGCTGGCCATATTAGATAATATCATTAACTTTATCTTGAAGTCTGGGACTGGATGGTTCCTTTTAGTTTGTTTCTTCTGATTTAAGAGAGAAAGAAGGTAGACTGTGCTTAGCCATTTCTCCTGAGAAAACTGAGAAAAGCCTCAAAGACCAACACAAGATTTCTGTTTCCAAAGAACATTCTGTAGAAGAATGAAGAGGGCCAAAACCACAAAGTCGCATGAGAAACTTTCAGCGAAAACAAACAATAAAAACCAACCCAAACCAACAGTTTCTGAGGTTTATAGGAGGTCTGCAGTACAGAAAACTGCAAGATGCACAGGTTTGAAGTGCACTGAAGGATGGACGGATACTGCAGCAGGAAGAATTATTTGTGAAAGTCCTCTTACTGGAGAGCTTTGCTATCATATTCTGTATTTTAGGATACAGTTAAAAGGATGAATAAAATAAAACACTCAGTTTATTACTTATAGGATACCTGGAGATACAACACATGGGCAAATACAATCTTTCCTTCCTCTTTTCACTTTGATAAAAGAATTTTAAAGAAGGAGTACTCTGATATGACAGATTACTTTACAGTATGAAAGCTTTTAAATAGGGAAACTGGCAGCATGGTTTGAAGCACAGATTCTTCCACAGTTTGGAGAGAGGCTACTGATGAACCTGAAGAATGTAAGTATATAAAAAGATTACACAGCCTAAAGAAAACAACAAACAAACAAACAAATAAACCCCAACACATTCTTCTGGAATCACTCTGTATCATTTGATAAACATAAATTATGTGTTTTGGTTTGATTTATAGAAGTAGCACATTCTAAAATTACATATATTTATGTTCTACTCATATGCATAGATGCTATATGAGTTGCAATATACATACTGTACATTACAATATCATCCTAAAGACCTAATGATTTGAACAATTATCATCAGGTGCATAATACAGAGAACTGAACATCAAAATACTACACTGAAGGAATCACTAACTATAATCTTCCTAGACAAGGGAACACACCTACATTGCAACCAGTGCTGAGACTGAGCACAAGCAGCCAGCCATACATGAGCTAAGTTTTAACTAGGTTAGTGGGTACTGCCAGTTGTAACAGACATGGCCCAGGACAAACTATAAAAGTCAAAGAATCTGGGTAAATATTCAGGCAGTTGAGATGTTACTGTGTTCTACAACACTGCAGATACAACACTAACAGCACACACATAAGCAAGGTTAAAGTTAGCTCAGATAAACCATCTTCTCCAGGAAGTTACTCCTCTTATTTGACTAAGACTGTACCTCTTCTAGGCAACCCAAGGGAGAAGACAAGGCTTTACATCACAACCTAAATTTTAAGGCTAAAAGTGAAGTTCTTCCTCAGCTCAGTCTATGTGCACATTTTTTATGTCAAAGTTTGTGCTGAAAATAACTTAGTATTGTCAGTGCAACCTTATACAGTCTCTCTTTTTGAGAAAAGATGTTGATGGGAGAACACATGCTGCTGAGCTCCTTGGATTTGGGTTGCAATTCCTCATTCCTTCCAGTACTGGATTTTTCAGAGTGTTAACAGTAGAGAGCTCAATGGCAACATTTGGACTATACAAAAATTGTTTCCTAAGTATCTACAACTTATCTAGATGAACCTTTGGAATGAAATTGGTAATAAATTCATTCGCATAGGACTGCATGCTAATTCTGCCTGTTAAGAGTGCATTTACAAGTATTTGGTCACACAATTTCATACTATTCTAGGGCCAGAACACCCAACTTCTCAAAACATCTCCTATACAAGCTACAACAGCCACAGAGATGTACTCTGCCAAATAAACGAGACTAAAAGATTGGTATGCACAAGGCATCAAGCTTGATAGAGAAAAATACACGGAATCAAAAGTTTCTGTGGCCAAGGGAGACAATCCAGAAAGGGTAAAGGTGAAAGGAGCACAATGTGGAGTGCAGATAAAGAAACTGAGCCAACAATGACAGATACAAAGCCAGCAGAAAGAATGAGGGAAAGGAGACCTCATGGAAGAAGAGCCAAAACCAGCAGGTGGAAGGATTCACTGGGAACAAGAAGAGATAATCAGTTTACAGATTTAAAATAAATCCTCAAATTAATAAAACAAATAGTAATTTAGAGGTCAGTATTAGAAGCATCTATGGCCTCCTATCTAAAGCAGTTTACTCTTGGCAATGCTTTATTACTTCTATCCCTAAAAGACAGGCCATATTAGTTTTGCTAATTAATCTCTAAATCCAGTATCAAGCTTGAATTATTATAAATAAAAATACATAAACACTTCACACCACGCAACATAATAATAAACAGTCTGTTCAGGCTTTAAAAGCCCCATGGCTGCAAAGGCTCTATACAAAGCAATGCAAAGTGACTACAAAGTAATTTCAAGCCTAATATGCACGCTCAGAGATGTAAAATCCACCCATTCAGATTCCTTTATGAAGAGAAGCTGCCCAGTCTAATTCCTACAAATCACATTTAGCTTCAAAGGATCTTCAGGTTGTCTTCTGATAGCTTAGAATATTTGCACAGTTGTGGTGGAGAGGATGTACAGGGCATTTGTTTCTTAGACTGACTGGTATATTGCAGGGTATTTTGAATTTTCAATAGAATGGACTGTTTCTTTGCGGATTAGCTTGGTGTCCACTGTGCAGAATCAGTGACCTAGTACACTTCCCAAAATTAGTTACATCCTTATCAAGGCCCTCTTTAGACATTTACACATATATAAGTTCTGCTTCT